>NC_044193.1:8520078-8820078 GCF_900880675.1 Sparus aurata
CTTATCACCCAGGGGTGGAGGTCTGCAGACAGCACTTTGAAATGTGTGCACGAGCCAAAACCATCAAAGGTTTGTCACTGTGTAGCCTCTCAGAAAGTCAGACGATCGTCCTCTGAAGGAGGTTTATATATCTTGTCCGCCTGCCTGTTTATACAAGACTTGTTTCTTCATTCTTCTTCGCCTCAGTGCCAGAGATGTTCTCTGATAATTCCACGCTTACAAAAAACACTGCCAATTTCTCAGCTACATCACGCTGCGGAAATGCAAACAAATACAGTTGCACCTCTCCGTCGCCACCTGGACTCATTAAATAAACATAGAGCTTGTTTGAGCTCTGAACTGGAGGGTCTGGGTCACAGGGTGTGTGTGTGTGTGTGTGTGATAGATGGGAACCTCACAACTTGAGATGGCGAAGTGGCAGAAGAGTGTTGGCGGTGGAGGAATGCTCCGATGTGACCCATGAATGATGTGATTGTTCTTTTCAGTTCGTCCGCTTGGAAGAATGGGAGTACACGTGACAGAGAGAATACAGATTGTTGATTTATTCTCATGATGGAAAAAATAGAAAAATCACATCACCAAAACAACAAGAATGACACTCACTTGTACCTCCGCCAAGGCCCAACAGTGCTCTTTAAGTCAATCAAGCCTTTATTTGAATTTGCGCCAAATTGTGCTCACTCGCAGATGTCAGCCGACAAGAAATGCCTAATTATTTTCATCAGTCTCGCTGCTTTATGGTTTCTTTAAGTCACAAGTTTCTTTTTGTTTTGGTTCAGTTGTCTATGCCTCTCTTGTCACAATGCCGTGCTTATGGTTGGCAAAACATCCTGGTTATTTGGTCGCCTCATAAACGGCTGGAAATGTCCCCAGGCCTCCTTAAAAAACACACAATTTTGTGCCCACTAAAAACGTCTGGAGATGGTCCGCCACCCCCTGCAAAACAGCTGCCTTTGGTCGACACAAAAGGAGCTGGAAAATCTGCCCACAGGCCACTTGGCAGCATTGTGGCTTGTAATTACACGAACACTATCCCTATGTTATGTTTAGTACAAATGTTAACCTTGGACGTATGTGTGGTTTGCAGAAACTGATAACATTATATCTAGTCGAAAAACACCTTGTGAGGAAAAATTCCTGGATCTGTCCTTTAATGCGGATCCACACTAAAAGTTAAAGGGGTCTATTCCAGGCCGAAACGCATCCTCCATCCAAGTTTTGAAGGAATCCGCTCTGTGGTTTTTGTGTAATCCTGGTAACAAACCAACAAACAAACAAACAGAAACAGGTGAAAACTTAACCTCCCTGGCTGGGGTAACGAGCTGCAGCCCTCTCTGTTCCTTTTATCACTCATGGTCCAACATTTGGGTCGCTGGGGCTCCTTATATTAACTGATTATCTTTGGAACAAATGGCAAAAATTGATCATGCAGAGATTAGAAAGGATATGAGATACTACACTGAGTCAGTGCTCGGGTGGAAGTGAGTCAACAGACAGGTCGATGCCATTATTGGCATCTCCTTGGCAGGCGGCAGGGAGGTTAATCCCCGAGCCTCCATGTCCTGCTGAGGGTTCGATTGGCAGAGTCGGACCCACCGCTGCTCTTTCATACGCACATGCACAAACACGCACGCTGTCAGCACATCAATATTATATGATCGGCAGGGGAACTGCATGGAGTTGGCATTGTGCACACCCATTCACTTCCCCTCATTGGAGCTCTTTATCAGTTTCTTCCCACATCTTTTTACTCCTTCACCACCATCAGCGATCGCTCCCCTGTTTATTAGATTCCAACCATCTGTTTCAGCTCCAATTAAATGTTTGGAGGTAGTGAAACTCCGGGGCTGGTCTTTATGAGCGAGTCTCCGGAGAGCAACCTCTCTCTCTGGCACTGTAACAGGAATACAGGGTTTTCTTACATAAGTAATGAGGTGCAGATGCCAGCTGCGATATGGCCCGCGCTCATGTTTTATACAACAAACTTTTTTTTTTACCCGCCTATCGTCCTCACCTTGTCTCTCACCGCATATTGCTGCCTGTCTCTTGCTGCGGGCAAAAAACCAAATGAGAAGGTCTGTCTAATGCGCACACGTGTAGGTGGGCTGCGGAAGCATTGCATAGGAAAGTCAAACCGGCGGTGAAGCAGAATTCCTCTGTTTCTTTATCAGATATTTCCATGTACTTCCTCCGAAGACTCGAGAGGAAAACAGTCGGATCTGTGATGCTTGCACAGGTCTTGCAGCATAAAGACTGTGGAGAAATCACCGAGGATGCACAAAAAACCATCGCTCTCGTCCTGATATTATTTACCTTCTTTATTAGATGTGAGCGGAAACGGGTGACAGCTGAGGTTTGAGAAGGATTTAGGGGTCAAATCAAATCCAAGAAGCAGTTATGAATATTCAGAGGCGGATTTATGAAACCTGGCTGACAGCTCTCTTAAAGTCGTGTTGAATATATTTTGAGGTTCGCCGTGACTCAGTTGAATGAAAATACCATCTGCTCCTGCTGATGTGCGTAGCAGGAAGTTACAGTGGAGCCGAGTCCCTGCTTGTGTCTACCTGTTGGCACCGTGCAGACGCACTCGTGTGGCTAGTTTCCATTCCTTAATAGGAGCCGTTTCAAACAGCTCCGAGGAAGGCAGGATTTTTTTCTTATTCGCTGTTTTTTTTTCATAAAGTAAACTACGGACAGTCCTGTATTTGCCCGGCTCACTCTGCACACACATTCTATCTGTTTTGATAACAAGAAGTATTATGTAGAATGTCATTCACAACCTGTGGAGCATCTCCAACACCCACCTCAGTGGTAATAACAGTCAATACATTGTCATGGCAACTACGCTTCTCATCCTAACAACTGCCTCATCGCCCACAAAGGTCCCACGGCAACCGTCACCAGGCAACCCCCTCCCTCTTCTCAGTTTCTCTATTTAAGGAGCAGAGGAGGAGGAATGATAAATTACGCCGCACACAGAAAAACAAACATTTTCAAAAGGAGGAATGGAGTTGTGCGTGCAACAACTTGTTGCCTGTAATTGGCTCACTCAGCATAGAAGAAAAAAAAAAACAAACACATTCTGTTACTTTTGTGATGAATTTCCTGGAAATAGTTTGAATATAATTATGTAGAGTTGCTGCTAAAGTTGGAGTAGGCGTTCTTCTGGCAAGTAAATAAATAAAAGGAAAGTAGCCCTTCTCCTTCAGCTCTATCGTCTCGATCATGAACGTGTTCCGGATATGTTTCTGAAGCAGCAGATCTGTGAGAATCACCGTCCTGTTGTCTCTGTCAACCTGTGGGCCTGGAAAGACCTCTGAGATGTGATTCAAGGCGACATTAACATGAACTTGAAGTAAAAGCTACGGTTAGCAGAAGGCTTAATTATTACTCACATTTAACAGAGACGCACGTACCTACAAAGCCTAACCACACAACTACACAAATAGATATAAGAGGAACATGAAGTTTAACAGCTTACCTGTCAGGAAGTACAGCAAACCCGAGGCTAACCACAAAGCTCTCTCCATCTGTGAAACTGAACCGTGTTTGTTGTGTTTGTTGTCAGGCTCTTATTAGGATAAACCACGTATATGTTGAAAAGTTATTTTAAAACATTTCTTTACGTTGCAACAATACATTTCCTTAGGTTCAACTATTCAGTTTTATCTTGGGCCAGCACTGTGCTCGTGCTCTGATTAGATTCAGCACAAAAACCCCTTAGTTAGGGCTCTGAAGAACATCGTGTTTTGGCTCAGATGTGCCAACTTTTCATAAAAAATATGATAAACATTGCTTAAAATTCTTCAGAGTTCAACTCACTTACCAATGCTGAAACGCTGTGTTCCCTGTAAGTGGTTTCAAACGTTCAAATCTTAAAACGCAGTCTCAAACTGTGGTCAGTCACCGTCCTTCTCCACCTCCTGATATGAAACCCAGGTCCAAAAACGTGTTATGTGAAAGTGTTTTGTAGAAATGTGAATATGGTGTTAACATATCACTATTTGTTAAAAATTTTAGCTGCCATTTTTCTCTGGCGACTGGGCTGTTTCTTCTTGATAAGTCCGTCTTCCATTTATTTGGTTGCTCTGCAGTGTAGCTTGTTAATGCCAGTGCTGGCATAGTGAATTTTCTTTTTTAGATATTTTTTTTTTTTGGGCCCTTTTCCCGGCTTTTTTCAATAGAGCATCTGATGAGTGAGAATAAATGGGATGATGGATAGAAAGGGGGTGACGGGGCGTACGCTCGATCAAACTAAACTACCGGGGCGCCCTGGAATAGCGACTTTTTCTGAAGAATTTTCTGCCACTGATTTGGATTTTCCCCATCTGAAAGGACACATTTGCATTGGTATTCGTAGAATAGCCAACAGGAAAGTCCTCTCTCTGAATTGACCTGTGATTTCCCAAAGTCCTCCATCACAAGCTGTATCTTCTAAAGTCTGAAAACAGAGCCGGGAGGTGGTGCAGACATCTTGTTTGCTCACAGACCACCCAGGTTTTTTTTGCCCAGTGACACCAGGGAAAAAAAACGCTGTCTCCTCCTTCATTAATTATTTACAACTCATCTTAGCTGTGCTAATATCTGCTTCCCTGCAGGTGTCAGAATTGTGTCTTTGCATGGCCGGGCTCTTGTGTTATGCAACATAATGGAGTTCTCCTCAGTGTTGTTAGAGTCAACAGTAATTTCTGCGGGTCATGAGTGGCTTGAAGGCACAGGATGTCCTGCTGTAAGACCCTGCATTGTGTAACCTCTTCCCCTCTGTGCACTCTAAAAGACTCGGAGTTTGGATTTGAGTATCACTTACAAGATCAGGCTAATTAAAATACCTACAAGTTATTTCCTTGTTCCCTGAGAAGCCTTTTCCGTCACGTCAACCAAACACTAACACAGGAAGTTTCTGCAATCCGGTGGAGCAGCCCCGGTTCAAGGAGGTCGGGAGGAGGACCTGAGCCGACCCGCTCAGAGCAAAAAATGGTCAAAGTCAACAACAAGGAACTATTTCAGTCCTGTGTTGTCAGCTGCAGCAGCGTCTGATGCACAGCCCAGATTATGCAAAATTCAGAAACCAGACAAGCCATTCTTGACCACCGAGATTTGCCTATTTCGTGTGCTGAATGCAATGCTCCCTCACATCTCTGACCCCGGATCTCTGCACTCTGTGCCTTGTTATGGGACTGGCCACAGCTGACAGGAGGGGGTGCGGCCAAGTCAGGAGGAAGTGAAGGCATGAGCATGTGACCGCAGTTGTTCTCTCAAACACAGACTGACTAATTGACCTGTGGTGGATTTTGTCTGGGGGAAAAAGTGCCTAACAGGAGGACACTGGAGGATTTCTGGGCTTACTTGAATGCTGATACGTTTTGTTGTTTTTTTGCTTTCCTCACTGCAAGAAGAGAATCAGCCCTTTTGAATCCAGCTAAACTTTATTTGGGATTTGGCTGCAAACGCGAGCTGCTTCTGTCTCACAGGCTGAGTGAGTGATCTGGGAGGAGATGCTATTCGGTCGTGTTTTGCCTGACGATGTTTCATAGCGCGCTGAGGTGCCTGTTTTACACCTGCCGCTGACATAACAACCTGGTCTTTCCTGTCAGTATGGTGCTGCTGGTATGCGGCGCTGGAGGAGTGTGCTGATGACTCGTGAAAATGTGCTGTCACTTCTGAGCTCGTCAGACGCGGATACAGTGAGGGAGAGACAAGAGACTGAAAGAGGCTACGGGGAAGTGAGAGGCAGAGAAAGACATAAACACTTGAAGGGCTGGCTAGACGTGGTGAGGTATTAACTCATCCTCTGGACGCAATCAAGGAAGGAGATATAAAGCAGAGATATTTACGTCTGTCTGATCATCGACCTGTAATGTAGACAAGGAATGTGGTCAGATGTTTGGTTATAGCACTTCTTTGAAGCAATAAAAGGTCACCATGAGCTCCACCAAGAGGTGGTTACCTTCTCGCCGCTCTAAACTTTACATGTAAGTCCTCAAACGTAAGCTCTTCCAAATAATTTGCTGACCGAACTTTCTCAATCAGTCATTCAGTCTCTATTTTGCACCTTACACACTGGTGACACGCTGGTGTTATATTGTGTCGAGCCACTTGTGACTCATTCTAAAAGCTTCTGCTCATTTGCTCTTCCTCTAGTGTGGAAGGGGACTCCCAGTGTCCAGAGACAGGCACCCACAAAGACAGCCCATTCGGCCAGACGCCTTACCTGCGCGGCTCCGAGCGCTACACTGACAGCAGCAGCAGTGGTGTCGGTGTCGGTGTCGGTGTGGGTGTCGGTGTCGGTGTCGGCGTCGGCGTCGGCGTTGGCGTTGGCGTCGGCGTTGGCGGCGGACCCTCCGGATCCAGGGACCCTTCGTGCGTGGCTGTCTCCAGTTCTGCCAGCTTGGCCTGGGCACTGCGAACACGCCACCAACCTGCAAGTCTGGCCCTACGCAAGCAAGAGGAAGAGGAGAACAAGAGATGCAAGGCCCTCTCAGACAGCTATGAACTCTCAACAGATCTGCAGGATAAGAAGGTATTAATAGTGTTTGTGTTGCAAATGTTTGCCTTCTTCGGCGCATTAGCAAACATAATGGATTCCTTTCGGTCTGTGTCACCAGACGGTGATTACGTGATGTCTTTTTCTCTCCCCCTCACCTTATTGCCAGGTGGAGATGCTGGAGAGAAAGTACGGTGGCTCCTTCGTAAGTCGCAGAGCAGCTCGGACCATTCAGACCGCCTTCAGACAGTATCGCATGAACAAGAACTTCGAGCGCCTCAGAAGCTCCGCCTCAGAGAGCCGCATGACACGCCGCATCATCCTGTCCAACATGAGACTGCAGTATTCTTTTGACGAGCGACAGCCGCAGCAGCAGGCCCAGACGCAGACCAACTTCACCCACAGCGTGGCCATAGGGCCGCCTCATTCCCCCGACCCAGACCGGCCAGGAGCCTACACCCATTTAGAGGACTCCTTCTCCAAACAGGTAGCAGTATTATGGGTTTTACGAAGCATGGGCTTTAAAGTGCTTAAGTTCTAAAAGGTACATTCACGTATAAAACCTTTTATGGCGTGAGAGTCTCAAAGGTCTTTTCACCACCAACATTGCTCAGGGAAGCGAATGCTACAGGAAGGAAGACTCATAACAAAAAAGAAAAAAATGTCATAAATGATCCAGGTCAAGGCACTCAAGGTAGTTTGAAAAATGTAATAGGCCTTTATTTCTACGGGCTGGAGACGTTAAAAATACAACGAAAACCTGTTGACCTACGTGTCCTCCTTCTTCTACATCCTGAAGATGGTGAAAGCAGACACGCGTTGGTGTATTTTTGATGTATCCTGTTGAAATAAAGTCCTTATACATTTTTCAAACCACCTCGAGTGCCTGGATCATTTATGACATTGAACTCATTAAACAACTGGACAAAGCCGACCAAAATACATTTTTAATCTTGAGGCACCACCAACCACAAGTGTGCTATAAACTAAAAGTTTGACTGTCTGAAATGAGCGATGCTGAACTCCCGCCCCGCTCTGTGTTCCTTCTAGGTCAAGTCCTTAGCTGACTCCATAGACGATGCCCTCACCTGCCGCGCGGGTCGCGATGACTCCCAGGAGGGCAGCAGGGAGGGTGGAGGGATCAGTGAAGACTTCGGCGAGTGTGTGTGGAGCAGCAGCAGCAACCCCTCCTCCCAAAGAGGTTTGGGAGAACGAGCCAGGGGTGCTGGAGGAGGACTCAGTATGCACGGTGACAGCACCGCCACATCATACAGTGACGTCACCCTTTACATGGATGATGGCATGCCGTCATCTCCGCTGTCCCTGGATCGGGCACCCAGCAGCACCGATACGGAGTACTGGGGCCCCGGCGGTGGTGTCGGAGGGCGTGAGGACAGCAGGGACACTGAGGGAGGGGGCAGCAGTAACAGTCGCCGCAGCACGCCGTGTACTGAGTGCAGGGACTATCGGCTAAGGGGCGCACATCTGCCCCTCCTCACTATCGAGCCGCCCAGCGACAGTTCAGTGGACATGAGTGACCGATCGGATCGAGGCTCTCTCAGCAGACAGCTGGTCTACGAGCAGGAGTCCGGTGGAGGGGCTGGATCCCCTCAGGGAACCCTAAAACACTCCCCCAACACAGGCGCCCGCACCTCCTCCACGGCAGCGGCTCAGGGTCAGACCCGGGCGCCTGGCAGACCCATACCCACGCACATCCCTCACCAGGTGGCCGCACATCACCACCATCACCACCACCCTATCCACCACCATCAGTACCCTGACACACCCTCGTCATCCTCCTCCCCCCAGCAGCCCCCCACCACCCCTCTGTCCTCCTCCTCCTCCACAGCTCTGCCCCCTGGTGGCCTGGAGCAGCCGTGCTGCTCGGACGGAGACAACGACTCGCTCAACTCCACCACCAACTCCAACGAGACGGTCAACTGCAGCTCCGGCTCCTCGTCTCAGGACAGCCTTCGGGAGCCTCTGCCACCTCTGGGAAAACAGACCTACCAGAGAGAGAGCCGCCACAGCTGGGACTCCCCTCCCTTCAACAGCGATGTGGTGCAGAGACGCCAGTACCGCATAGGCCTCAACCTGTTCAACAAGTAAGACGCGTGTAGGGCTGATAAGAGTCTTTGAGAGTCAGGGTGTCATGCAATAAATATGGTTAAATTTGTAGTAAGAACGTTTTTTTCTTTTCATCTACTACAGGAAGCCAGAGAAAGGGATCCAGTACCTGATCGAGAGAGGTTTTGTGTCGGACACTCCAGTTGGGATTGCTCGCTTCATCCTGGAGAGGAAAGGCCTCAGCAGGCAGATGATTGGTGAATTCCTGGGAAACCGACAGAAACAGTTCAACAAGGATGTTTTAGAGTAAGTACGGGAAAAGGATAACTCTAATAGATCAGGGAAAAAAATAAGGTCAACTCACATATTTCATGCTAAATCTGAGAGGATGCAAGCTTGAGGGAAAAGTGACATGACTGCTTGTGTGTGTGTGTTTCAGCTGCGTGGTGGATGAGATGGACTTCTCAGGGATGGACCTGGATGACGCTCTCAGGAAGTTCCAGGCTCAGATTAAAGTTCAAGGAGAAGCTCAGAAAGTGGAGAGGCTGATCGAGGCTTTCAGGTCTGTATGCGTTGGATACAGTGGCTTTACAAGGCCCGAGATGTAAAATAACTAAGGACATACTTAATATTAAAAGTGCTGGTGGAATATCAAACCTTAAATGTTTGAACCTTTTGTCTCTTGTGCAGTCAGAGATACTGCGTATGTAATCCGACCCTGGTTCGGCAGTTCCAGAACCCGGACACCATCTTCATCTTGGCCTTCGCCATCATCCTCCTCAACACAGATATGTACAGTCCCAACGTGAAGGCTGAGAGGAAGATGAAACTCGAGGATTTCATCAAGAATTTGAGAGGTGCCGCCTGACAGAAAAGACACCTACACCTAATGGCCTACATGACTTTATGGAACACATATTAGGCTGTATTATTAACGTCAGCAAAAGGACAAGCATCTATATTGTTTGACTAAAAGTTGTCAGTCCATCTAAAATGAAATAACATTTTTTCTTTTACCAGAACACACATAACAGTGTGAGTCACTTGCTCCATGTTATTTGAGAAAAAAAAATCTGAAACCAAAAGGAAGAAATTTATATTTTCTTGATGTTGGTTTCATAATGATGACGCAAATCTTTGCATTCATTCATGTGACTGCATACCATTAGCAAGACGGAGACCTTATTTCAATCAAATCTTGCATAAAGCGGTAGCGTCAGTGTTCTGTCACGGAGCAGACGTTCAGCCAGACGGCAGCCGGCCTCCCAAAACAAGAGACGCAGACTGAACAACAAACCAACAAAAGCTTCTCTGCGGAAAAGCCTCCTCATTACATAATTACCAAACATGAACACGCGTCTTGTCCTGCAGACCAAACACACGCTCACAGCCAAAAAGTGCACCGACAACATTAGTTTGCATGCAAGTAGCTAATTTCTCATCCGCAGGACATTGAGCAGCATGTTATACAGCATGTAAGTGTGTGTTCTGATGCTGGTGTGGTCCACACACTTCAGTAGCTCTAACAACATGCCATCTGCCTGTGACATGTAGGCTACAGCCCAGATCTGTTATCTGTCTCTTCGTCTCGTCGGTGTAACAGAGAGGTCGGTAGGTCAGTGACACTGTCAATCAAATGCGCTCGTCCATATATATTTGTTTATCTATATCTTTGTCTTAATAAGAAGAAACTATTGGAGGCCTTGAGGGAAATGTCACTCATTATCTACTCATCTTCATGGCTGATCTGTCATGAAAAAAAGATTAAATGCTTCCAAGTCTTCAGAGATCCCACGTATGATTTGATTAGATGTAATCTTCACCCTTTATAAAGCCAGATTCTTCAGTGTAGTAGCTAAGCTGAAGTCAAGCTCGACCGTGTGTGTAAATGGTGTCTTGTCAAGTCAGTTTGGGATCTTGAGGCCTCTTGGGAATTGGATTACGGCAAAAGAGCTGTATGAATCCATTTCATGTTTTCTTTCTGTTGTTTTTTAATATTTTAAGCCGAGTCCTCGTCTACTTCAGCTGTTTGTAGTTTAATGCTGCGATGTTGTTTCGCTGCAGAGCTGTACGAAACTTAAGATAAAGACTGAATTTTCATCTCTGGGTGAACTTATCCTGTAACGATACATTTTTGAAACGCTGTTGGTGTATTTTTGACTTCTAACAAGGATGACTAAATGTGATTTCAGTTGGACTTTAAAGGGCGAGTGTGTAGGATTTAGTGGCATCTAGGGGTGAAGCTGCAACCACCTAAATACCTCTTGCCTCACCCTCTCCTACGGTGGCTGCTAAAAAATGGTTTTGTCCGTTCTGGGCTGTAGAAACATGGCGATGGGATATGACGGACTCTGAGATGATTATATACTAATAAAAAAAAAAAGAAAACTAAATTCCATTTCTGCCGATAGATCCTCCTGAATCCTACACACTCGACCTGTGAGTAGTGTTTAGTTTTCAGACGCCTCCTGCTCCCTCTTGGGTGTGAAAAACTGCACATGTCACAGGAAGTTCAGCACCAGGCACACTGATTTGTATTGTGGCGTTTTGATAAACATTTCCTAGAACTTTCCCTTTCTCTGTATCCACCCAAGGCGTAGACAATGGTCAGGATATACCCAGGGACCTGCTGGTTGGGATCTACCAGAGGATACAGAAATGGGAGCTACGGACAAACGATGACCATGTGTCCCAAGTGCAGGCGGTGGAGAGAGTCATCGTCGGCAAGAAGCCGGTTGGTCTCGCAATCGCATAAGGCAACAAACAGGGCTTGTAATATGTCGTCCCTAATAGATTTTCATGTATTTGCACTGTGTTTGTCTGTGTAGGTGTTGTCCCTTCCACATCGTAGGCTGGTGTGTTGCTGCCAGCTCTACGAGGTTCCTGACCCCAACAGACCCCAGAGGACAGGAGTTCACCAGCGAGAGGTCTTCCTTTTTAACGACCTTCTGGTGGTAAGACTCCCATTAAACACTTTTTTTTTAAGACATAACAGATTGGAAAATCTATTTCACGTGAGAGGCTGTGTTATAAATACGTCTCATCTGTGCTGTGCATCAAGGTGACCAAAATCTTCCAGAAGAAGAAAACCTCAGTGACTTACAGTTTTAGACAATCTTTCCCTTTGGTTGAGATGCAAGTGCACATGTTCCAGAACTCATGTAAGAAACCATATTTTCCTTTTTGCATGTTTCAGCCGCTCTTGGTTGTTACCCTCTATGATTATGAAGTGTTTTACTTTATTTGTATGTGCCCCTCTCAGACTACCCTCACGGTATCCGCCTGACCTCAGCAGTCCTGGGAGGAGAGAGAAAGGTTCTTATTGTCTTTATGGCACCCAGTCAACAAGACCGCACCCGCTTTGTGAGCGACCTCAGGGAGAGTGTTGCTGAAGTGCAAGAGATGGAGAAATATAGAGTCGAATGTAAGTGCGCCATCTGCTGGTGACTGCTGTGAACTTCAGCGGGTGTGATTGTCTGTACAGGTTGCACTTCTTCAGGAAGAGCGGTGCATGTGGTGCTGGTATTCTCCTCCTCGCCGCGTTGGCCTCTTACTTAAATGTTTGTTTATTCGCAGCTGAGTTGGAGAAACAGAAAGGTGTGATGCGACCCAGCTTGCTCACCGGAGGCGTGGTAGGAGGAGGTGTAGGTGTGAAGAGCGATGTTGTGAACGGTACCCTGGGAAGGACGAGTTTTGATGACAACTGCTCAGTGGGTGAGGGTCTCAAACGCACGGCGCTCAGCTCATCTCTCAGGGACCTGTCGGACGCAGGTGAGACAACAGCGCCTCACAAACGGGCTCAGCTCCATTTCCTGCCTGTCAGTTGGGTTGAATTGGGTCGCACGGGTTCTACAATGATTTTATTTTCAGCTTTCTACTTTTATCCTGTTCTTTTTTTTTCTCACTGGCATTCAAGCACAGCTCATTCAGTTTGTATCTTTTTAAAAAAAACAAAAAAAAACATGCAAACAAGCTTCAATCTTCATTACAACCTTCCGCTCTTTACTAACGTCACTCTTCCTGGTGGGGTGCAGGGAAACGTGGTCGCAGGAACAGTGTTGGTTCCCTGGACAGTACGATGGAAGTAAGTCTTAAAGACTAGATGTGACCCGTAACCTTTTAACAGACATGCATTTCCCCTCACTGGTCCTCCCGAGCACGCTCAGTGTGTGTACGGTGTGCATATAAATGGTGTGCGCGTGTACATGCATGTGTCCATACAGTTTGTGCCTTGTCCTTCACTGACATCTTTTGCATGGATGTCTGTGTTCATACTTGACAAAGCATGTCCTTCACCTCCTGATACTAGATGTCCTTTGTGTGATGAGCAGGGGCTGTAAAGCAGTGTTGTAGTCAAGACCAACTAAAAACCAGGACTCAGTCAAGGCCAAGACTTGTACCTGTCCCACAATGTTGATATCAAAGCCACTCTTAAAATGTATCTGATCCACAGCCGCATAAAAGCTTTCAGACCCCCTCAGAAGACAGACTAAACTTCCTCTACATTCACTTTTTATACATGTATGTGTGTAAGTATAAGTGTACCATGAGAAATGTGTTGATGAAGTAATCAGTACGGGGTGAACTCCATGTGTGGGGAAGTTACTTTGTTTTCTATGAGCAGAGAAATATAAACAAGAAGGAGCTGAAATCATCTTAACAATCTTTATTATTCTCTTGTCTTCCCATAGAAACCTTGATTTAGTACAGTATGCACAGTGATATCCCTGCAGTCCTGGTCTTGACTGAGTCCAATTTGTCTGAGACAAGACCGAGTAAAAACGCAGTCGATTCCTAGAAGAGACTGCACCCTTCAAAAAGTGGTCTTGACACTGTTTTTACAACACTTGTGTATTGCAATCCCCCAATGACCTCTCTAAACCATGATGGTGCTTTATCCTCCCAGGGCTCCATCATTAGCAGCCCACAGCCTCACCAGCGCTACACAGTGCCAGGCGTGGTGCCCGGCTGCTACGGAACAGAAGACTTCCGGCCTCACCGCCCCATCCTGAGCCCCGGAACGGGGGTGGGGGGTGGGCCGGGGCAGCAACATACCACTGCTGGGACAGGAGTTGGGGGAGTCTCCAGCAGTGTAGAGAGAGCAGGAGCGGGGAGCGGACCTGGGGGGAGCAGCAGCAACAACAGCGGCTCCTTCCTGGGATCCTTATTCGGCAGCAAACGCGCCAAACCACCAGGGCCCCTTATTCCACCGGGGCCACCCTTCCCCGCGCCTGTCCCCCCACCGACTACGGGAGGGCCCCCTCCTCACTCCCCTTCATCGCTGTGCCAGATGGACGGGGGGCCTTCCAAGATCCAGGCACTGCACGCACAGTACTGTCACGCGGGCCCCGTGCAGCCCCCACCACCATACTACCATCACCATCGCTACCACGTCCAAACTGTCCCTCCTCCTTTGCAAAGTATGCCACCTCATACTATACAGAGAGGCCCGCTACCCTGTCGGCCACCGCTTGGCCCCCCACACGCCCCGCACCCGCAGCTGGCCCATCTCTCCCAGCTCTCCCAGCATGGGCTTCCGGGTCGCTACGCCAACATGGTGGTGGGATGTCCCCCCCCCCTTTCTCCTCTCTCCCAACACTCCCAGACCCCACAGTTCGCCCTCTACCACGTGCAGCCCACACACTCTATCAGAGGGGGCGGCGTCCCTGGTACCAAACTACCGCTAACCCTGTCACACTCCCACCCGCACCCCCACGCACACTCCCAAACCCACCCCGGACACGTGCACACGCCACATCCAGCCAACCAGTCTACCCACCACACACACTTCATATTCGGCACTCTGCCCCACAATCTACCCTCCGCGTCCATCAATGCACATCACGCAGCCACCGCCGCCCCGTATCTGCCCCAGTACCCTCCTCTCTCTTCCATCCCCCCTCCCCCACCACACTCCCCTTTACCCCCCCCTTCGTCCCCCCTTACCCCTCTTACACCTCTCTCCCCTCACCCCCCCCAGCACCCCGGGCAGCCTCAGCAGGGGCCGCAGGTGACGGGGGCTGGTGCGACAGGTACAGGGGGCAGCTCCAAATCCAAGCCTATCAACCGGATAAGTACCGTGGTGTGAGCAGGATGTGGGGCCCCAGGGGTCAGAGGTCAGATTATAGAGTGGAGGAGGTTGGCAGAACTAGGGCTAGGACCAAGTCTGCCAGGACCGAAAGTAACAGCAGCAGCGCTAGTGACAAGAGGAAACGCAGTTTGCTTCGTCTCTGTTACTTTCACCTCCGATTCCCGCACATGTAGGTGGAGATATGAAGCACAGCTGGAGCTCGATAGCGTGTGCGCACGTCTTTGAAACCTGCATACAGATACACACGCGCGCGCACACACCTGCACAAAAACACGCCACACATTTGCACACACTATATCAGAAAAGTCTATAGCCATATAATTTAAGATGAAACTAAATCTATATCTAGGTATATTGCCTCAGTTTTAATCGTTTGAAGTCTAGTTGAGTCTGTTTGAGACTATTTACATGTACAGTACCGAGATGTGATAATGTGACACTGGAAAAACGAAGACCATATATATCCAGCTGCTTACATGGGGATGTAAATAAAGACTAAACCACCAAATGCATTCCGACGGAGTTTGGCATTAGAAACAGCAGAGAGTTGCAAAAAAAACATGTCCCTTGACTTTGCAATAATTTACTTCGCTTCATGATGTCCCCCCCGCCCACCCGTCCATTCCTGCAGGTTTCCGCTTTGCTGGCAGGCATCTTTTTTTCTAAAGAAGACCTCAGATATGTTCGCTTTGTCTTAAAACTTCTAAAAAACCAGTGCACGGTTTCCTGACAGTCTTTTTGCTTAATGGTCTTTTACATGTCGACAGGAGTCACCTGGCTTTATAATGCATTCCTCGTTGGGTATGGGAATCAATGATACAATCAATAATATATTTTGAATGTTTCTGAAGCTTCTTGCTGTTTTATCGATATTATAATATACCTGCTATGAGTATGATGAATATTGTCCAATAATTGTTTTGATCAGTGATTAATTATATCAGCAGATGTTTGTACATGGTTATAGAGAGTATATGCACATATAAATTCCCTCAGTCCGCCATAGCCACTGGAGGGTGTTCTGATATGTGAAGTGTGATTTATTTCCATCGTACCATGGTTTCCACTGAGTTCATCTTTTTTGATAATTAGTATTATTGATTGTTGAAAATAATGAATGGGATTTAGTTTTGTTCAAATTGATTTCAAACACCAACGATATATTTTCCTCCTCTTCTTCGGTTTTTGTTAGATGTGAGCAAACGAGTGCGCAATCTCTCCGACGGGGTGACTGACAAAACTTGAACTTCCTGAATGGATTTGAGTTCATTTTTTAAAAATTCTTTATTTTAAACATTTGTGAGGCTCCCAGTGTTGAATAAAAAAAAAAAAGGCTTATGCCATTCGATCTTGATTTTACACGGCACCTATGCTCACTTCTTCATCGCAGTCATCGGATTTAGTCATCGTGTGTTTTTCTATGTTTTGAAGAAGCACGCTTTTACATGAGTTCTTGTGGTTTTTGCACACGTGATGTCTTAAGTCAGAAATGGCCTTCTTCTAATCCTCCCTCTTCTGCCACTTTGACAAATCTCTTATCACATTTTTTCTGATGCCATGGCATCCTGCTGAGGGCTTCTTGTTTAAAAAACAAAAAAAAACAAGAGTCAAGAATGTAAAATAGCCTCCAGGTACAAACTGTATTTCCCCTTTTATTTCTGTGGGCTTCGTGTAAGTGTTGCCCCTTTTTGCTACTGCTATTTTTTGAGGTTGTGATTGAGCGCTGAGGTGGTTTACCTTTCAGTGCCATCGATCACCAAGGGAAAATATACATATAGTCAGATTTAGGAGAGAATGAATCGGTGAGGACGAATTACAAAAAAAATAAATTACAAAAAAAAAAGTCTACGGAACAAGCTACTGAAAGAGATGATGAAGTTCAAGAAGATCTGAATCCTCGAGAAAAAGGATTTCACGGAGGTTTGGAGAGAGTCAAGAACGTCAGCTGAAGATTTTCTAAGTATGTGTTGGCTAGCCTTTTTTTCTTTTCATGGTGTCCTTTTTGACTCTTCTTGCATGAATATATCTGCACTTATTGAATAGATTGTACTGTATAAACCTGAATGTACATATTATACTATACATAGGCTTCTTATCATACATGGGACGAGCTAATCCCATTCTGTATTCAGGTGCGTGCATGTGAGTGCCACTAAGTATGTACATATAAAAAAAAAAGAGCGACGGGTTCAGGAGATGTTGGCCAAAAAACGGAATGTTGACTTCTTTTTTCTTTTCTTATTATTTCCGACTGAAGGTGAGAGAATGAGTTACCGTGATAAAACATCGAAGCCTAAAAAAAGTTTATATGTCAGTGCACTTATTGATAATCATTTTAAAACAAATGATTTGGAAATTTTTCTTTGTGTATGTATTATGTGTACTGAAAGAATAGAGAATTGAGATGTGAATATTTATTGCTTCTGATAAATTAAAGTGTCCTTGCAGTGACTTGGTCTGTGTGTACTTTTTATATGACGTCACATCTGCTTCCGCCGTTAAATATTTGATTTGTGACATTGTAACACCAGTTAACATTATTATTGTATCATCACGATCTATGGTAAAATTTAAGTCACTTTAGATATTTAATTTTTCAAAGAATACACCAAATGTTGAAGACTTTTTCAACAGTATGATTGTAAAATAGAGGGGAAACCACATATTTATAGGGAGCCTCTTACCCTGTAACCAAACCACACCATTAAAGTGACACGTGTATATTTGGAGGGTCATTAATCAGAATTTCATGACCTCGTTTTTTATTGGGTTCAAGAAAATAAAACCGAGCTTGTTGTTATATCGTCAGTTAGCCATAGGTGTTAAATATATTTTGGTACATCCATAATAGAGCGTCTACGTTCATATATTGCTTATAAAATAAACTGTTAAGTGGAATTTAAAAGCCTTGCTGAATTTTCATTTTATGCAACATTTCAAAGAGAAATTGTGTACTCTTTATTTCACCTTGACAACTTGTTGTAGCAAGTAATGGAATGTAACTGAGTACATTTTTTTATTTATTTATGTTGTTTATTTCGGGCATGTCAATTCATAAACATCACATTTCATCATTGTTCAAATAATACAATACACATGGCCGAAAGGGAAAAGCGGGAGAAGCCAAAGCTTATCAAGTCCCGCCCCCATTACCCACAGGATAAAATCTTCATCCTGATCTTTTCTTGTCTTTTGCATTTTACATTTTCTTTTTTTTTTTTTACCTAACAACTTCTTTTGTTATGACCTTTGACAAAACATATTACAGCAGTAGCATACAGAGCTGAATTCAAGCTCTAGACAGTACATACAGATTACATGTGTGTCTGCACGTGTCCATATTAGTCCATCATGAGTGAACAACAGTCTCATCTTATAGCCTCATCTTATAGTGTCACAGTGTTCGTACCTAAGTTATCTCACATTGTTGATACACATTATAACAACATCCTGCTATGTACAACTGGCATTGGCCTTGGACCATACAATTTTCTCAGGTTCAACTTATTGTTTGGGTACAGAATGGTATTTGTTATGCTCACATGCCGTCTCAACACAGTGTCTGCACAGTGTCTGTTGATTCGTGCCTCTGACCTGTATCAACCCTCCTGTATTGATCTGTACTGATCAACGATTGAATGTACATACTTTTTCTTGAAGCCACTTAGTGTTGCTGATTTTTTGACATCTTCTTCTAGCACATTCCAACTTTAATTCCAATTTACTCAAGTGCTGCACTTATAGTTTTAAGGTAAGCCTACTTGTACATTTACGTTAGTATTTCCATTTTCTGCTACTTTATGCTTCAACTTCTCTGGATTTTGGAGGCAAATATTGTATCTTTTCTCACTGCATTTATTTGATAACCATATGCTACATCAGAGCCACAGCAGGGCATCCTCATCACACTTCTGATCATCTGAAAAATGCTGAATGTAAGATCCGATGATCAGCCATTCAACCCACAGTATACATATGGATAATTTACTTTTACTTATACTTTTGACACTTAAATACATTTATTGCCAGAATTTCACTTATGATACTTAATCACATTTACTAGTAGATACTTTAACTAGGCATTAACTTTAACTTATGTCCTATGTTAACAGGATATCTCAACTTTACTCAAGAATGATGTTTGGGTAAACAAATGGTAACATTAAAGTGCCATGTGGATCATTTTTATTGAGTACCAAAAGGAAAAGGGGAACAATTTAAATTAAACTAGCTCATTGTCAAGTTTGGAGGATACAAGCAAAAAGCTTGAAACTCAGGAACGTAATATAACAGAATGAACACTCAACAGTCAAGCCAAACACAAGGAAGCCTAGTCTGAGGTGAATTTAAACAAGAAGACAGAACAGAACGTGTGAACAGACAAAATGAAGCAAAGGGAATAAAACAGGCAAAATCACAGAAAAAATAAGAGGAGGAATTGAGAACAGATAACAAGATTAAGGGCAGTAAAAAGAATAAAAGGTAATAAATAGATGAAAAATGAACGGATACATACAGTAAAGTATGGGGGAAAGACGTCACACGACTAACTAGTAAAAACAATAAAAACAAATAAAGATGAAAAATCTGTATAAGTGTTTAATAGCTTACTGATGGGTGATGAATAATAATTTGGTACAATAAGTAGAGGACAGGCTAATATTTTATTAATAATAATAATAATAATAATAATAATAATAATAATAAGAAGAAGAAGAAGAATGATACATGTATTTTATATACCGCATTTCAGGTACACAAAGACACTTTACAGGTTAAAACAGAAATATAAAAAACAACACACTAAAAAATATAAAGAAACACAAAAGTTATGCATTAAACATTTTACAGCTAGTTGTCTATGAATCCAGAAAACATACTGAACTTCTATATTATGAAACTCATTGAGCTGCTTACACAACAATGCAGGAATAAGATAACAACGTAACGCTACGTCAGCGGCTACGCAAAATTACTACGTTTTCTTTTGATGCCTCATGACGTATCTTCAAAATGAACTGGAATTTATTTAATCGTTAATAAACACGATTTAGTCGGTTGAAGAGTTAGTTTTTGTTTTGAATTACTCCTTTTAGTCACTTACATATTAAAATACTGCACTTGGGCAGCTCTCGGTGTAATTACACTACTCTCGGTGGCGTACGTGCGTACTACTTTCAGGGAGTAAACGTGCGGGACGTGGTGTGAAGATGAAGAGGTTGTGCTTCGGTCGTGAGAAAAAACTAAGATGGCGTCTCGTCAAGAAAGATAGGATGGCCTGAGGAGAATGATGATGTTGGTCGGGAAATGATTGATAACGACATAATTGATAAAGTTTGAGACTCTCGTTTACTATCAAACGAACCCCTGCCGTCACTGTTGTGAGCCGGTGTGTTCCACAGAGCGGAGTATATGGAGTAGTGAGCCTGAAAAACGGTCAACTTTGCTAGCAAGCGATAGCTAGCCAACTGGACCGAGCACAGCTGGCCAACGTTAGCTAACCACCAGGCATCACAACAACAGAGGAGGAAGAGCGGCCGCTAGCCCTATCATACCCCGGGACATCGAGGTGTCTTCGGTCAGTCACGGCACGGCATCGGGGCATTGTAGTGTACTTTAAGGGATCATCATATAACTGCATGTGGCGTTTACTATTGCAATAACATCTAACTACAAGCCTGACGTTACCTAGCTGTTTGTTAGTGTCGTGTTGAATATGTAGGTTAGCTTGCTTGCGATTGTGTTATTGACTTTTTTCCTCAGCCACCCAGTCAACGTTAGCTAACTAGTGCTAGTTATCTAAACCCGTGGGAGACGATGGGACTGGGCTGAAAAACTGGAGGCCTCAATGCTAACGTTAGCTCAAAGCGGTGTTGTCGCCTCTGATAGCTGAACAATAGACACATATAGACTTCATGATTGCAGGAACAACAGAAATGAATGACACTTAGCTAACGTACTATAAGTGATTGACTTCGAACGATCATTTTCATTGTTTCTCTTGTTATGGCTGTTGCTGGAAGGTAAGGTTAGTTTTAACACCAGTTTTCCCAAGTTTAGTGGCTAGGAGCTAACAGTTGTCAGCTAACTGTTATATATGTGATTGAGTAATGTTAACAACATGTGAGGCAACATCGACCTTAAAGTGTGGCTGTTTGGCTTCTGCAATTGAATAATTGTGTCATCTGTCTCGCCAAAGCTTGTTAATCAATGTAGCCCAGCCCACTGGCGAGTGGTGATGCATTCATGGCCTTCTATACCTTTAGGGTTCATGGCTTCCACGCCATTGTTTGTCTGAAGGCCCATAAAGGATCAGATAGATGGGAAACATGTCACTGAAATCCCAACGTCAACTTGTACTTATTTTAATCGTATTCCCTACAAGGGATGGCTAGTAGATAGAGGATTTGTCTATCAATTTACAGGAAGTAGTGTTTATTGCTAAAGTGCAAGCAGACATTTTATATTTACTTCTGCTTTTTAATCAATTGATCAGTGTTCTGTATTGGGGCTGATAAATCATGACTTTGAACTTTTGCCTCTTTCCTATTTTGGGTCTTGTTGATTCACCAGAGCATGGCATTTGTTTTGTTGTGTCTGGTGTTGGGGGAGGGGTTCTCAACAAGAACCAAAAAAATCCTCATCCCCTGAATCCCCATGTCTGTTAAGTAGAGTTTGAGGGAAAATGATAAACGATAAAACATCCAGAGATACTTACTGCCGTATATTTAAAGCTGACAGTTTTACAATGTTTTAGTACAGGAAGTGATGAATTTGTTAGAGTAAACAAATGCGTGACCTGTTGAAGTAGCTGTGTGATATGCTGTGTACTTCCTGATACACTCGATTAAATTTGCTCATGATTAAATTAAGCTGGCATGGTGCATTGCTTTTTATAGATATTAATCTGTCCAGAAATCTAAAAACAAAATATGTATCTGGAGGTTTATAAAGTTGCCAAACAAAAATGAAGGCATTACATTATCCTTTTATTCAACAGGGTTAAGAGTTTTGTATTCTCTATAAATTAAAAACAAGATTTACACACATGAGTCACTTTCTAGGATGTACTGTTAATGCTGTCATGCCCATTAATGATTCTGCCCAACTTCACCAACTTGTTTTGCATCGTCTGTCTTCCTCTTGTCAGGGCAATGGAAGGTGAAGAGTTTGTGCCTCCTCCGGAGTGTCCAGTTTTTGAGCCATCATGGGAGGAATTCCAGGATCCCCTCGGCTACATCGCCAAGATACGTCCTATTGCAGAGAAGTCTGGAATCTGCAAAATTCGACCTCCACCAGTAAATATTTGCCTGTGCTTGGACATGTTCCCTTAGTTCAACGTGTGTAGCATGCACCAGGCTGAAAAGTATTAATCTAGAAGTACTAAATCAAGAGTCCACAAACTTGCTGTTTCAGTCCTGTAGATGTTGTACAATCATCACAGAGGCAACATGGATAGATTTTCCTTTTATGCCTCCGCAGATTTTTTTTGAGTTGGCAGGCTTCACAAACCAGCTTGGTTGTCAACTTGGGGTTTCCTAGTCCAACATTTTTGTGTTGTTGCGAAGGCCAAACTAATCACACAGCAGGGTTGCATTTATGTGGTCTATTTGCACAAAAATAAGTTATATAAGCCAAAAATCTATAAGATGTGAAATAAGTAAGTAGTAGCAAGATTAACACTTATGTTCAGTTGCATTCTTTACTTCTTTCATGAACATTGAAATCATCTATTTGTAACCAATGCACTAAAGCATTACATTACATGGATTACATTGCATTTTTAGAAAGTAATTTTATAGGGATCAATAAAGGTACATTTTAAGATTAATCTCTTTGTTCCAAATAGGACTGGCAGCCTCCGTTTTCAGTGGAGCTGGATAGCTTCCGCTTCACACCCCGCATCCAGAGGCTCAACGAGTTGGAGGTATGTTCCGTCTTTGTACATTGCTGAGAGAATGAAGTTGTTGGTGAAATGGGCCATATTAACCCGAGTTGTATCTTTTGCATCTCATTTAAGGCGGAGACCAGAGTGAAGCTGAATTACCTGGACCGCATTGCCAGGTTTTGGGAGATCCAGGCATCCTCGTTGAAAATCCCACATATTGAAAGGCGCATCCTTGATCTTTTCAGCCTGTCAAGGGTAAATTCATTTGATAAAATGAATAGTTTCTACTCAAAAAATAATATTTTACAGCAGATGTTGTTTTTCTTTCATTGCCTATGATTGGCTGTCGTTTAAAAAAAGTGCTTCTCTGTTCCAGGTCGTGACAGATGAAGGAGGTTTTGAGATGGTGTGCAAGGAACGCCGCTGGGCTCGTGTTGCCCAGAGGCTTGGTTATCCTCCGGGCAAGAACATCGGTTCTCTGCTGCGCTCGCACTACGAGAGGATCGTCTACCCCTTTGAAATGTTCCAGTCTGGTGCCAGCCTGCCGGTATCACCCTACATATTCTTGTGTCTCCTTTTTCTGTAGTTATTATATGATGAATTGTACACTTACTATGATAAGTCACATGCAGCTTATTTGGACATGTTTTAATATACATTCTGTTTCTATGTCATCTATAGCATTGCAAGCCAAAGCACTATGATGGCGAGGATGTGGATAAAGAGTACAAGCCCCACTCCATCCCCCTGCGACAGTCTGTGCAGCCATCCAAAATGAGCAGTTATGGACGCAGGGCAAACCGCTGCCAACCTGATGTGAGTGAGAGTACCTATTCCTACTTGTCATACAATACATTTGCATACCTCTGTGACCAACAACTGTACGCTCAGTGTACTTGGGTCACCTAAATATAAATCTCTGGATTACATTTCCATATACGCCTGACCAGAGGACAGTAAAATTTGTCAAAACGACAAACTGCATGGGTTTGGTGCAACTGATCCATCAAAGACGACTCTGTTTCCGTTGTGGCTCTGCATTAAAGGTGTTCATTTCAAACATGTGACTCACTTTTATCTATTCAGGCTGTTATTTAAGCGCTATATGGAGGCAGCTGAACTAGCTTGAGTTTCTTGAAGACGTTACAACTTTTTCAGAGCAGAACTGAAGCTTTATTGCCTTCCAGTAGCACTTAGATATACCATGACCCGGATGACATCAACATATTGAGGGTGTTTTACCTATTCTTCTTCCATCAGGGATGGTTTCTCACAGGATTTAAACCACACATCAAAATTCTTGCCAGTGATGATATTATCTCAATTTGTTTTATTAGCAGTTATTAGCTTAGTTTCATTTTTAACAAACATTTGTTACTAATAAATGTGCAAACTAAAGTGTGTTTTTTAATGTGTTGATTGAAAAAGTCTGCAGGTTTCTCTCCAGGGCTGAACGCCTCGGGGTGTAGAGCAGATACATACTTGCTATTTGATGATAAATATTTGATGATTTGCGCAGCGAACATAGAAGGCTGACAGTCTTTTATGTTTGTTACCATTTAATGGTTTACTGTCCACTGACTGCTGATCAGCCAAATGAATAACAAGAGAGCTTCCATCATTAGAGGCTAACAAAAAGTCAAGCGTTCGTTGGATGATCCTCTAACGTGTCCGATGCTGTCATATTAACTGTCTCTCTGTGCTTATCATGTGACCTTGTGCATCGGTTACAGTGTAGGATCTGGAAACTGTGATAAAGCACTCAGAACGCATCCCAGCTTGCTTTCTCTCCAACCTGCCATGCTGCCGTGCTTAACTCTGCTGTTTTTGCTCTCCGTCCCATGGCTTATTTGTTGTCTGCTTTGCTCTACTTCCTTCCATCTCTCAAGTAGAGACACAATTGTTTCACAGGCCACATTTCAAACATTTCATTTGCATTATGTTTCCATTACAACTCCTGGACCAGGCTGCATTCTGTTATCACATGCATGTTACATGCATTTCCCACCCTAACCCCCCCCCCCCCCCCCGGGTCGTTAGTGACCTACTCATCATACTTTGAGTACGTAATGCTCGCCAGTGGATTTTACTTTATTCATTTATTATGCTGTAATACATCTTTTTTCTTTTGCATATTTACTTACATACAGAACTAAAGAAAGTTTGATGTAGATTTTTGGAAAAAAGATGTCATGAGATGATTGACGCAATATAAATGTCATCATTTCTTTTGTTCTCATTACCTAAATAACTTAATCAGGACAGTATCATGAGGGTTGACGATGTATTTATTAACAATCGAGTACATTTCAAATTATTCCAGATGGGACTGTATTTAATACTATTTTAGCTTAACTTCCCAAAATATCCACGATAAGATCCAGTACATTTAACTATTATTTACCACTACCTGGATTTTTTTATGCTTGGTGTCATGCATGATGGCAAAATTATCGGCCAACCCTGATATCTCATATCCAAACTCCTTCCCAAACCCATTTTTGTTTGCTGCCAAAGCTTCCCCATTGAGAATAAACAATGTTGGTGCAACTGCTGAGTCATCCATCAGTTGTTGGCAGCAACTCTTAAGGTCAGGGCCGAGATAACAGAAATACTGTCTCAAATAGTATGCAAATGTGTTTTTATCAGAAGTTTGTCCACAATGGTCTGAAAACACATGGTCTTTCAGAATGCAAACTGAACAAGACAGACCTATGCAGTTTGATCCAAAGCTTTACTATAAGCTTTAAGCAAAAAAATAAACTTTGAATTTGAAAAAAATTTTTTTTTAATATTAATATATTTTTAATATTTAATATCTATCCACAAAATTTCCTGTAGGACCCATAAAGGTCCAACATCAGATGTGACCCTTGTCTCATAATGTGTCCCAGTGGTATTTTTCCTCCAACTACTGGCTCTGTTCTTTCCAGGCTCTCTCCCTTCCTCTCTCATCTCCTTTCTCCTCTTGTCTTAGTTTATTGTTGCTGTTATTGTCTCCCCTTGCAGGGTCCAGAGGATCTGGCCCCCCATCCTCTCACCACTGGCTCTCAACTCATCTCTGCGGTACTGCCTCTTGAGCATATGAGCTCGCTCCCCCCCCCCCTCGCCTCTTTTTCTAGACCACCTCACCCTCTCTGGTGTTGTCTAGATGTTTCGTCTTATTATTTTAACTAACCACTAAAACATTTCATTAACATGCATTCATGCGCCTCTAGTTTCTCACCGTAGAGAGTGGCAACCCATAAAATGGTCACATGACTGTAACGGATTTGTGGCCATAAAACAGCCTCTGTGGAATTATGATAATAGTTGGTGCAGGTTATTAAATCAATCAGTTATCCTCAATTTGTAAACCAGACAATGAACACGTTTGTTCTTCATGATCCAAAGGACTGTTATTAGAAATGACATCACAGAGTCTCCTGATTGACAGAAGGGTTTTGAGGCCTTGTGAGTGCGTTTTTAGGCTATAATACAGTTTTTATGCAGAACTTATTGCTGAGTCTTGAGTTTGTGAATGTATGCAAATTTGGATCCCAGTAGCAATGTTGTTGAGAACTAACGTTTTAGTTTTCCTAAATGGCACCTTCCACTGTAGACCCTCAACTTCCACTTTATCCCCAATTGCCAAACACACTCTGCTACTCTAGATGTTTGGGCTGAAGCGCTCTCCAGCGTTCTCTCTTTCACCCATGCTTGTACTCTGTGGTTGTACTTGGCTTGAAGTGCTTTGTCGCTCGGCTGTCTGTGTGCCTGTTCACTTCTGCTCCTATGCCTTGCTGTCTACTCGCTAAAGCAGCTAACAGTGTGGCTGCATGCGTTCTCTATTGAGTGCACTCACACAGAAGAACCTAGTAGTATTGGATTTTACTTCAGAAGCGCCATATTCTGAGGATTGACACTAAAATATAGGGAGTCTTAAAGAAGCCTTAAAAAAGATTTTTGGACACAAAATTGTTGATGGTTTCTAAGTTTCTCTCAGGTTTCTTGTTTCTTGCCCCTCACCATCAAGGCCTGATGATTTGCTTTGTTGTCTTACACTTTTGATCCCCATCCCACGCGCAGAGTCCACTGTTCAACAAAATTCAGGTGCTGGGAAAAGGAGCGTGAGATCATACAGTATAGAACAATGTACAGGCAGCCAGGGTTACACCTGGGAGACTGAACAGAGTGCAACTGCATACAGGCACTTAAGTCAAAAATAAGCACGCTTCCTCCATTACCCTACTCGGGAAAGTGTCTTGATTTCCGTCTTTCATGGAGTTGCATCTGTTAAGTTTTTGTGCAATGAATGGACTTAACGATGTTGTCATAACATGCATGCATCAATTGTCTTGTGGGAATACAGGTTGAGCTCTGACTGCGTACAAACTACTGATTTCTTGGTGCACACTTGAGTAGCAAAAGAGTTGAGACTGAAGGACTAAACTGCCACTCTGAAAGCAGCTCCTTGTATCTGCTTTTTGGATCTACTCTCTGATTACTGGAAGTGGTGTTAAGAACTGTGTTTCCGCTCACATTGCTGATTGCACCTGATTTGTGTCCGCTGTTTGCAATCATGTGGCGTATAAGAACTAGCGCCTCAAAATATAGCCCAAAATCAAATGATAATAGTGATGTAAACTTTGAGCAACAATATTTGTTTATTTGTTCGTGAATTGGATGAAGTCTAAAATGACAACACATTCATTGCGACATTAAATCTCATTTGTTTTTCAGTTTTTTGGGTGAACGATTCAAAACAATTGTTTAAAGGAGCAGATTGTTTTAAAAGGATTTTCACCAGGATGTCTCCAAACATCCAAAAGCTTACTGTTGCAAGAAGATATCCAGTGCAGTTCACTCTAAACAAGACCCTCTTGGGATGTATAGATAGAAAGTGAGAAAAGAAAATGGGATTATGATCCGATTATGAAGCATGTCAAATGCTCTAGTGTCAGAGACGAAGTCCAAGTCTAAACTGAATCTAAAAGGAATCGTGCCTATTCCGTATTCTTTCCACATTCCACCGGGTATGTCTGCGTTGCTTTCCCGCTACAAGATGGCAGCCAAAGCTGATAATGGCCCTTCTAGACAATGCTTGTGGTTTCACCAGGCAGTGAGTTTCAGAAGCTTCCCAGAAGCAGTTCTCCACTGGGAAATGATAACGGACACAATTAAAACGGCCGAAAGAGAAACAATTGAACTATATAGCCTACTCACCCATCTTAGAAGCACAAAATCAGGAAAGAAATGACAAAATAATCAGAGTCAGGTCAAAGTATCAGACAGGCATGCTTCTGAAATGCTCCCAGTGAGGTATGACGCCAGGTGGATAATAAGGCCAAAACCAAGTTGCACTCACGAGGTCATAGAGACGTGCTCGGTGGAATCAAGGCGTCGCTTTTGATGTAACTTCAAAGACACATTGCAGTCTTTTGCATTTAGAAAAGTTTGAAATGTGAACAGGGAACAGAAAACAACTCTGACAACAAAATGTATGTACAATTTTGTGTTTGTATGTGGAACTGACAGCAGATCAGCCTCTCCAGTTTGCTACGAGAGCAGCCGGAGACAGACTGGGAGTATAAAAGCCATACACACACAAGAAAAAGCTTACTGGACATGGTCAAGACCAAAGACGCAAAAGTCTGCCAGACGGAGATAATGGGCAGAAAAAATGTCCAAACTACAGCTATTTCTTAAGCCCTGCTCAGTGGTTATAATTCCCCAGAAACGGCTAATGGTAATACTTCCAGCCCAAGTAAAGAAAACAAAAAACTGATAAAACAGTGTTTATAAATAGCTTGTGCATGTTGTGATGTGTGAATCTTTCTCTATTAAGCCTTATTACCAAAGAGAATTTCAGAAAAACTTCATGACAAATGTCAGCCTAATCTTTTGCTTTTAACTTACTGTACTCTTTTCTTGAATTCTAATAATCAACTTTAGATAATAATCTATATAATAACTGTATGCTTGCAACTTCTGGTGACTGTGTCTTCTGGTGGTGGGTCTTAACCTTTTTAAGCTTTCACTGTGATGTAGGCTAACTTTTCCTTACTTTCTAACAAGGCACAATTCCCTCTTGCGGTGCATTTCTATGCTCTCATGGTTTTACTGTTTGGCTTAGACCCTTGCTTTGCTCTGTGTGTTTTGGAGAGTAGTTGTAGTCCATCTTGTGCTTTCGTGACAAAGATGTACTTTGATCTGCAGCCTGAACCAACGGAGGAAGACATAGAGAAGAACCCAGAACTGAAGAAGCTACAGATCTACGGCGCTGGGCCTAAGATGATGGGACTTGGACTGGTGGCAAGGGACAAAGGCATGCGGAAGAAAGGTAAGGGCCATGTCCTGCCACCTGCATTTAAAAAAATAGATAAATAATAAATGCTTGTCTGATATGTGAACAGTCCCTGCTCTTGCTATAGATGAGCTGCCTCAAACACTGACCATCAAGGAGAACGTGTCTCCTGCTCCTGCTCCTGGTGATACCTCAGTCAAAGCAGAGCCACTGGCGTCTCAAGAGAAGCAGAGTGACGGGAGCACATCGAGCCCCCAACCGCCTCCCCCCAGTGTCACTGTGAAGACAGAGGTGAAGAAAGAAGAACCAGAGGAAAAAGATGGGAAAGAGAATGATGATGAGGAAGATGAGTCTGATAAACCATGTACAAAAATGACCATGAGGCTGAGACGCAACATCAACAACCCACAGTGTGTAAGTAGACATAAGGATGCACCCAGAGCAAACATGGCTCCTGTTATCGGGTATCTGCCATTTTTGTTATCGGGAAAATGTTTTAGTCTCTCTGGTGAAAATAATTCCCCTTGATATACTGTTCACATCAAACATGAAGCCAATTCATGTCTTAAATTGTGTAATGGTGGAATGATTCTGGAGACAGTTGGTTGTTGAATCTCATCTTCAGATTGTGAAATACTGTCACTTTGGTGTGGTGATTCAAGGCATCAGAGGTCACCATGAATTGTTCATTTAGAATAAACCCAAATAATATCTTCCAGGACCTGTGAACCGGCTCCAAACACAAACTCTGATAACACAATTTACTCTCAAACTACCATAAGAAGTCTAATGATTCCACACGGCTGCAAACACAATGCACTTTACTTAGGAATGCAGGATTTTGTCTTTGAAATTGATTAGGACTCACTATTTCCCTCACAATTGGATTTCCTTTTTTCCCCCCAAATTTGATCTGGTCAGTGCGTCATAGGGAATCGCGGCGGCCTCTCCAGTCAAAAGTGAGCCACGTTTGTCCGGGTCAAAGCCCTTTAGTCAATGTTTTATGCTTTTTCAAAGGTGGATTCTTTTGTGTGTCGGATGTGTGGTCGGGGAGATGATGACGAGAAACTCCTGCTGTGCGATGGCTGCGATGATAACTACCACACCTACTGTTTACTCCCCCCACTCACCGATCCTCCCAAAGGCAACTGGCGATGCCCTAAGTGTGTGGCAGAGGTAAGTAAAGATGTTTTAAAGCACTTGTGTCATTAATACTCACGGGGATTCATTTTTATCCGTATGACTAATCTTCTTGATTTTCCTGCTTTTTAAATTAGGAGTGCAAGAAACCTGCAGAAGCATTTGGCTTTGAACAGGCTACACGAGAATACAGTTTGCAGAGCTTTGGAGAAATGGCAGATGCCTTCAAAGCCGATTACTTCAACATGCCTGTCCATGTGAGTGCCCTCACACAAAATGTATCACCTATTGATTATCACTCTCCCCTCACGGTGATAATGGGAGAGACTAATCTCTAGCCTGTGTGTCGTTGTTGATGTAGATGGTTCCTACTGAGCTTGTGGAGAGAGAGTTCTGGAGGTTAGTCAGCAGTATCGAGGAAGACGTGACGGTAGAGTACGGAGCGGACATACACTCCAAAGAGTTTGGCAGCGGCTTCCCTATGAACAATGGAAAGAGGAAGCTCACGAAGGAAGAGGAGGTACGCACATCATTGTTTTCCTCTGTAACCTTTTATGAAATCTTTTGCATGAATAGTCGTTATTGTTGGAGGGAGGGCAGCAGCATCCGGTTTGTGATTATATGTCGAAAAAATACATTTTGGATAACTGCACAGTTTTGGTTACATTCAGCAGTAAATGAGAGAACTGTGAGTTTGCTACTTGTAGTAACGTTCTTTGGCTGTCATGGAGATAAGTAGGTGTTTGGTTGAGATGATGGAGTACCTATGAAAAGAATCAGAACATTTATGACTAAACTCTGTTGGCTGACACTCTCAGTTCCTCAGTTTCTGAATATTTGAAATGGTTTCAAAACTCACTCTGCAGTATTGATACAGAGCCAGCTGCACTTTCATGCTCTGTCTTCTCTCCAGCAGTGAGTTGAAACGAACGTTGTTTTTAAAGGCCTAACCTTAAGAGACCAAACCCCAAATCTGCTGAAAACTAATCTGGAATTTATTTTAATGCACATAAGTAGGTCAATCAATTAAAACAGGAAATCACATTAAATAGAATTTAAATTAGAATTGATAAAATCCAGACAAAGCCCAACCCTAGACAAGACCTTTACCACGTGACTTTATGTGTTACCTGTAATTTAGAATGGAGTTGCGTATTTGATCAAAAGTTATTGATATCATAATTTTCCCAGTTTAGATGATATGTGCAAGTTATTTAGCAGCTTTTTTATAATCACAGTCCAGTGCTGATTTTCAGTTTTCCTCTGTTGTTCAGGAATACGCCCGCAGTGGCTGGAACTTGAACGTGATGCCCGTGCTGGAGCAGTCCCTCCTGTGTCACATCAATGGAGACATCTCTGGGATGAAGGTGCCCTGGCTTTATGTCGGTATGGTGTTCTCAGCTTTCTGCTGGCACATTGAGGATCACTGGAGCTACTCCATCAACTACCTGCACTGGTAATGAGCCCTTTTTTTGTTTATTGTTTTGGATTTAGTCTTATATTGTAGTCAGAGGCTTATAACATAAAATATGAAAAACTATAAAGCTCCTTCTGTGTTCTTCACTTCTTCCTGACTGTTTTTTCCAGGGGTGAACCAAAGACTTGGTACGGGGTTCCATCTGTAGCAGCTGAGCGTCTTGAGGAGGTGATGAAGAAGCTGACGCCAGAGCTGTTTGAGTATCAACCCGACCTCCTGCACCAGCTGGTCACCATCATGAACCCCAATATCCTCATGTCTCATGGTGTACCGGTCAGTCACATAAACACACATGCACAAAGCAGAAGTTCGGTGTGTTGAAAAGTTCTCTTTGATTGAGCTCAGCGTTTCTGATTGGCAGGTTGTACGTACCAACCAGTGTGCTGGAGAGTTCGTCATCACCTTCCCCAGAGCCTACCACAGCGGCTTCAATCAGGGATATAACTTTGCTGAAGCCGTTAACTTCTGCACTGCAGACTGGGTACGTCCATTCACACTTTCTATCTCGGATCATTGCACTTGGTCCACAGTAATGCGTAATCAACATCCCTCCTTCTCTCCCTCTCAGCTGCCTGCCGGACGTTCCTGCATTGAGCATTACCGGCGTCTGAGGAGGTATTGTGTGTTCTCCCACGAGGAGCTCACCTGTAAAATGGCTGCCAGCCCAGAGAAACTAGACCTCAATCTGGCTGCAGCCACACACCGGGAAATGTTCATTATTGTTCAGGAGGAGCGGAAGCTGCGCAAAAGTCTGATGGAAAGGGTAAGTGTTCAGATCCATAGACCTTGGGATGGTTTGTTTGTATTTTTCATCCATTCCTTCATTTTATGCCGTTTGATACCGTGCTACTGCTGAATTAGTCTGATGTTATAATGTTCTTAGAATTTGGGGCAACTTGACTTATAAACTCTGTATGTTGTACCTGCAGGGCATTACTGAAGCAGAGCGTGAGGCATTTGAGCTGCTGCCTGATGACGAGAGACAGTGCGATAAATGTAAGACCACATGCTTCCTTTCTGCTCTGGCCTGCTCAAACTGTCCAGAGCATCTGGTGTGTCTCTATCACACTCAGGATCTTTGCAACTGCCCCACTGACAAACTCTACCTCAGGTATTTATCTCTTGTGTAGTTGTGGGTGCATTTACCCATAATATTACAGCAGTCTTTCAATAGAAAATGCTATTGTCTTTCTAATTGTCTGTTCCCCTTTTACTTTGCAGGTACAGATATACCCTGGATGAGTTGTTAGGCATGTTACACCGATTAAAGGTTCGGTCTGAGTCCTTTGATTACTGGGCCAACAGAGTAAAGGAGGCACTTGAGCAGGAAGAGGGAAACAAGATAGGTGAGAGAAACACAAAATATGAATCCCTTAAACATCAGCAAGCAACAGAAAAATGTTGATCTTTTTAAAGATATTGTACAGATAAAAAGTATTGTTGCATTGCAGGAATTGAAGACCTGGAGTTGCTGAAGGCAGAAGCGACAGAGAAAAAGTTTCCCGACAACGAACTCCTTCGGAAGCTCAACACTGTTCTGAAAGACATCGAACACTGCCAGCGGACCAGTACTGAACTCCTCAGTGACTCAAAGACCAGGTAGGATGGAACACAAATGTATCATCTACATGAACTGTTCAGTTGCATGCACTTACACAGTTCTCTCTTTCAGTGAGACTAAGATGACTTTGGCAGAGCTGAAATCTGTAGTAGAGACGATGCAAAACCTGCCCTGTGTGATGACCCAGTTGGAGGAAGTGCAGGTGAGAGGTTCTGTCACTGAGCAACAAACTTGTAGTTTCTCAGATTTCAGACATTTTTTTGTTTGATTATTTTTTGTGCAGTTGTGGTTTACTTCTTTGCCATCTGATTTTCAAGGCGGTTCTGCGGACAGTGGAGGATTTCCAGAGCCAGGCTCAAGAGCTGGTCAACGACAAGAACTGGAGGAGGGACTCCCCACCACCTGAGCAGTTGCAGACTTTGTTGGAGCAGGGGGCCAAGCTGCCTGTTATTGTTCCAGAGTGTAATTTACTTCAGGGCTTAAAGGAGCAAGGCCATTGGCTGGCAGACGTGAGGCGCACCTTAGGCACCGTAGGAGGGGAAAGGCAGGAGGTGACACTGGAGGTGTTAAGGAACCTGATGGAAGCGGGCTGCAACGTACCCCAAAGTGTGTCTGTTGAGACTGCCATGGCAGAGCTTCAGGAGCTGCTCACGATTGCAGAACGCTGGGAGGAGAAGGCACAGATCTGCCTCGAACAGAGGTAAGACTAACAAGACAACTCATAAATGTTTCTCTAGAACTTCACCTGCCGCAGGGATTGTCAGAATTTTCACAACCTGTTTGTCCTGTTGCAAAATGACTTTATGGTTTTTTCTCCCCCAGGCAAAAGCACCCCCTCTCTACCCTGGAGGCAATAGTAAATGAGGCCCAGCTTATTCCAGTTAAGCTGCCCAACATTCAGGCTCTGCAGGGCTGCCTCACTCGAGCACGGGCCTGGGTAACCGACCTTGAGGAAATCCAGGTACAAAAAACATTTGGTTTTTTTTTTTAGAAAAGCTTCATTTATTCTCCCCCCTCTGTAGTATTGTGATTTGTAATTAAATGACATACCTAGAATTGGAGAAATAAGCACTCATTCATTTGTTTGTTTCAGAATGGGGAGCATTACCCATGTCTGGATGACCTCGAGGGCCTGGTGGCTATTGGGAGGGACTTGCCGGTCTTCATGGAGGAGCTAAGACAGCTGGAACTGCAGGTAGCTAGCGCTCACTCCTGGAGGGACAAGGCCAGCAAGACCTTCCTGAAGAAAAGCAGTCCGCACAGTCTGTTAGAGGTGGGTAACTCCAAGGAAAAATGTAATTATTTTAGAATTAGAAACTAAAACTGAGAGCATGCATTAAAGTCCAGTGTTGCCCTGCAGGTATTATGTCCGTGTGCAAAAAGGAGAGAGAGGCGAGATGAGTCAGAGCCGTTGGATGAGCCACTAGAGGACTCTGATACCAACACACTGGGCCTCTCTGCTCAGGACTTGAGGGACCCTGCAGCTATTGTGAGTTTATTGAGCATGTCTTTGTCTATTTTTAATCTCTCTTAAGATTAAGTTCTGGTGTTTTTGGGTGTGTGTGTGTTTCATTCATAAATAGTTGCTGTGTATGCGAGACTGAATTTGTGTGCCCTGTCTCCAGGTGATGGCTTTCAAAGAAGGGGAGCATCAGGAGAAGGAGGCACTACTGAGGCTACAGACGTTGAACATGTGTAAGTCTGGACATAACACTGCAAGTTACAAGGAGGACAAGGAGAACGGGAGGTGGGACGGTGCCATGGAGACGGACACATCCAGTCACTCAGAGAACTCTCTAAAAGAGAACGGCAACAGCAACCACACCTGCACCACCCCTCCTCAGTCGGTGTGTGTGTGCGCCGCTCAGCCACGTACCCCTCAACTCCGCTGCCATCTGTGTAAGGACTGGTTCCACGGTGGCTGCGTTCCTTTCCCCTCCCTGCTCCCCTCCTCGGGACCACCCGTGAACCCCCTCTGTTGGTGGGACTGGGACTCGCGCTTCTTGTGTCCGCGATGCCAGCGGTCACGGCGCCCACGCCTGGAGACTATCCTGGCGTTACTTGTTGCCCTGCAGAGGCTGCCGGTGCGTCTGCCTGAAGGAGAAGCACTGCAGTGTCTCACAGAGAGGGCCATCAACTGGCAGGGCCGAGCCAAGGAGGCGCTGGAGACGCCAGAACTGCAGCGGGCGTTTGAGAGGCTGCAAGAACTCAAAAAGACTCTCCGTCGTGAGAAAGAGGAAGAAACAGAAAAGGGGACAGAGGGGAGCTCGGTGATTGTGTTATCGGACTCCGAGGGAGGGGAGGGAGAGGATGGAGTCATTGATCTGACAGAGGAATCCCCCAGGAAGAACGCCAAGGAAAGCAACGGCACTCAGGTTAACACCATGTTCTGACTCTTTGTTCTGCCTCAAGCTGACTGAATATAAATAATACATTCTATCCGATATTCCTTCATTGATTCTTTCATACTGTATCCAACCTGCCTGTTTTGTGTTTGCATTTCGCCCACAGGCTGGATGTGAAAATGGCGTCGGCAAGAAGTCTAATGTTACAGGTAAGATGGTGTGCTGAAAGTCCAAAGTAACATTTAAAGTGGACTTGTCCCACAGATGCCAGTCCTGACAACATTTTCTGTCTGCTGGCTCTCCAGGTGTGGGGTTACTGCTGCCCCTGCTGCCCTCTCTAAAAGGCCAGGTAGTGGAGCTCTCACCAGCCACCAGGGTGCAACTGGAGGCGCTGCAGCTGGAGGGAGATCTGCTGGAGGTGTCGCTGGACCAGACACTCCTCATCCACAGAGTCCTGCAAGCCGCCTCTGTTCCACCCAGAGAAACATTGCACACGCTCATTCAGGTCAGCAAAGTAATGACATGAGGTGTTTAATGACAAATATAAAACAATAAATGAAACAATATCCAAATCTTGAAATCTTGAAAGGTACATTCGAACAAAGTAACCTAAACAATAAATAGCTACATCTTCAACAACAACACGAGACCTTTTACATTTTGGTATCAAGTTACTTTGATTGAAAAAAAAATCTATTGCACCCGATAAAGAATATTGGAAACTTGATTAAAGGTGACCTGTGGAGCTTTCTTGCAAGCATAACTTTTGAAAACGTTCGTAGTTTACATTACATTACATTAGTGTATCAAATGTTAAGCAGATTCTTTAATTGTCAGCTGCTTTAGCACTCGTTAATCAGTTCATCTCTAATAGTGTTTTTAATCAGTTCCATTTTTAATTTTGATTAATCGATTAATCATTAACTTCTGTAATTTACATTTTGAGTCTGCTTCTGTTCTGGCGCATTGATGGATTGATTGAGTCGAGCAGCGTTAAACTGTTGGTATAAATGTGTGTAATGTCACCTGTGTGCACCTGCAGAAGATCAAACAAACCACACATGAAAACATGGCTCTATAGTGATTACAAAAAAATTCCACAGGATGCCTGTCGTACAAGATCACACGCTTCTGTGACTGACAGTATCCCCTGAAATGTGATTAACTACTCATCTTCCAATAGTCTGTTGAAAAGTCTGATTTAATCAATTGGATGCAGTTTTCTGATCAGATTTTGCAAGAATTTCAGCTCTTCAGTGGTGTGGGTATAGTTTCAGTGCTGTTTCAAATGCTCTTCTTTTTGTAGGAATCAAGGAAATTTGATGTGTTTATTGCCTTGCTACATCAGTTGTATTTGTTTGTCCAACTTGTCTAATATTCTTGTCCTCTCTTCCTCTCTTTCTCTTTAAGATTGAGCTTGAAGAGCAGAGGCGAACCGGCCGTGGACGAGCCAAGGAGTCCAAAAGGAAGAGGAAGAACCACAGAGGTGGCAGCGGGGATGGGGCGAGAGAACGGTCACTGGATGCCTCGGAGTCAAAGAAAACATGTCCCCTCAGCCTCAGCCGCTCCCCTCACTTACCGACCCAGACCAGTCCAGAGGTACTTGCTTTTCTTTCAGTTTCTGGAAACTCAAATATGTGCAAATGAAAGTTTCTTTGAGATAAACATTTTAACATTTTTTTCCTTTTTGACAGATTTTGTGATGAAGTCAACGCTGGAGCTGTTTAATCGGCAGAGTCGAAAAAGGAAAGAGCGTTCTGTGCCAGGAGACAGTGTCAAGTTATAGAAAGATGCGGGACATCCCTCCCTCCCTCCCTCCCCTGATACCCTACATCCCCCCCCCCATCCCTCATTCATTTATTCAGACACTAACAGAGTGATGACTCTTCTTCTACACTCCACTGTCTCATCCGACACTCAGCCATAACTCACCCATCAAAGATTTTGTTCAGACTCGTTGTCTTACCCAAACTTTATAGACCACCCCGCCTTCCCCTGGACCCATTTTTCCTGTGAACATATAGAGATCGTGTTGGACTTACCGAGACCGGAGCGTCTCTGAGGTCAGTCAGTATGCTATGTTATCCCAACTGTATTAAATGCTAGTTCAGCCGAAGCCTAATTCAGTGCCGGCGATTGCAGTTTCCTTTCACTCACCGGAGTTGGATAAGCTATGGGTTTACTTAGACAGTTCTGTTGGGACATGAATCCTGAAGCTGAGGTACAGCAGAGGGTTGTGACAGCTGATCCTAGACAACAGCACCGTGGTTACACTTGTATTTTTTTTTTAGTTGTATTGAATCTTGTGTTTTGATGCTGTTTTGAGGGGAAATGCATATTGACTAAACTGTTTAAATTTTGGGAAGTGTTAAAAACAGGCATTCATGTTTTTGGTGCTACTTTCCCAAAATGGATATCTGTACCTCTTGGCTTCGTCTTTTTTTTCCTTCCTTCCTTCCCCTCGATGCCTTTTTTCTTTCCTTTCTTTTTTTTAAGCACCCATCCTTTTTGACTCCATGTTTTACTCCTACTCAATTCAACCTCTTTTTCTCCCTCCCTTCCTTCTCTTTCTCTTTGCAAATTAAGGTAACTTCACTGTAACTCACTTTGTCACAATTTATTTTGTTTCTTGAGTTGAAATTATATTATTATTATTATTATTATTATTGATATTGCAGACACGCAGTTGTCGTGAGTTTGTGTATAAACTTTTCATTTTAATGTTGCCTTTATTTCTTTTCACTCTTGTTAGAAAAATAAAGGTTTAGAATTGTTTAGGATATGTTGACTCATTATTTCTCTCCTTGAAAGTCCTTACTAGAGTGCATACCTCCGCCAAGGTTCAACAGTCCCCCTTTAATTAGGTCCAGCCCAAAGGTGACCAACATTTTTTACTTTAAGTATAGATACAGATGTTTGTGTAAAAAAAGACTCCTGTAAAAGTAGAAGTATTAATTGAACTCCTTTACTCCAGTAAAAGTAAGAAGGTACAGGCTCTGAAGTGTCCTCAAAAGTATAATATCAAAAAGTATCCCTCTGCAGGACATTTCCACCAACCACATCTGTGCGAAGCTAGCTGAACTTGAGCGTCGTCACGTCTTTTATGTTGTTTCATCTTGCTTTGTGTGTGATATAGGTGGGTTGAAATCAGTCTTGAGATGTTGGGAAGGCGTCGCGTAATGATGCAAAATAAATCGACAATTTCCCTCGAATGCATTAAAACTAAAGTAACGCGCCTGTTTTGGAAATGTAAGGAGTAGAAATAAAAGATATGTGTTTTTAATGTATGGAGTAAAAGTAAAAAGACGAACCTGAAAAATTCTACTTGGGTACAGTGATGAGATATTTGTATACCCACCTCAATATGTCTGGATCTTTTTTTTATAATGTTCAGTGCATTTATTTCCTGAAAAATTAAAGAAAGTGAGATAACATTCCTGGATTCGTCCCCTTTATCTGGATCTGCACCAGAAGTAAAAGGCGTCTATTCTGGGCCGAGACGCATCCGCCATCCAACTTTCATGGAAATCCATTCAGTAGTTTTTGCGACAGACGGGTAAAAATAGATTTTCTCAGTTAATTATGAACATCCTGACACACGGCAACAAATAGTACAAAGACGGTTGTCATGATCACAGCGTTTATTTAGAAAAGCTTTCACCGTGAAATGGCAGACACAGGGACGTCACAATATTCAACAAGTACACCATGTTTTCTTTTTTCTATGCTAGAATTTTTTTTTAAGCAAGTTCATAGAAAGACACATCCACAATTACAGTATGTTAAAGGCTATTTTAGTCTTTAAGTACATGGAAAGAAAAAAACAAACCTTTCTGTCTCAATATCAAACATGCATGTAAGCCAAATGAAAAATTAGCTTCTTTGTTTAGTGAATTAATCACCCCATTCCTTGGCTGTAATGGTCACTATCAGAACTTGCACTGGTTAGTTATCCAGAGAGAGCACAGAATAAAAAAAAAACCAACTAAATCCAGTTTGGAAATGACACATCTGACAGGAATTACAGGAAACACTGAAAAGAAATCCCCAGTTGATTTAGCCGCAGACCCAACTCACAGCATCTTTCTGTCAACACCGAAAATGATATTGCATATTAACCAGAGCTCGTCGGTCAGGAAAAAGCAGGATGTTTGAAAATAGCAACTGGAGGAAAAAAGGGACTTGATATCGGCTCGCACCACAATATCAAATGTTTTCTGTGCTTCGTATGTCACGATGGGCCTTTCATTAAAAACCACTAAGCCACGTCGACTGCTCTGCGCCTCAGCGTTCGCCCTCTCAGCTACAGTGTTTCAGCCTTTTTTTTTTTTGTATCGCTTTGAAAATTGTGCTATACAGTCAAGTCTGCCTGAAGGGAAGGCACCGCTCAGCTCCTCGTTATCAAAAAAAGCAAAAAGTCTGTGGTCTGACACTGAAAGCTGCATTTCCTGTGTCAAAAACAAAGGAGCATTTGTACATGAACACAGCAAGACTGAAAAAAAAAAGATTAAACATTAACTGGCACAAAATGTTTCTTTTAAAAATGTCCTAAATATACAGTTGTATGGCACAGAAGTGGCTTTTTCTCAATGTTTTCACAGCTGCATGATTCTTAGCCCCGTTTGTGATTTTCCTCTATCCTGTTCATAAAAAGGTAGAGGCCTGCAGAGATGACTTTTTAAAGATGTGCACTACTACTCTAACGGCTGGACCGCATCCCTCACATCGCCTCTCCTTCATGTAAAGAAGACAGGCCTCGAGTGTGATGCAATTTCTAAATGGACTCTTGTGAATGCTAATGTTTCAGAAATGCTAATCTGTGCTCTGATTCCTTTATTTTCTGTCTTGTGCATTTACTGTGGTGTCCAGATTTTTTAAATAAAATCTTGGAAGCTGGTACAGGTTTGCGTAAGAGTCACATTCTTGTCATGTTAGAGGTAAAAAGCATCGTGAAAATGACAGGGAGGCGTTTTTCTGATGCGCGGCTTCACTTCTGATCAAGGAATGCGTTTCTGAAATGTAACTCAGTTTGACAATATTGTGAAGATGTATTATCTTCACGGACACACAAACCCCGGCAGTGTCTGTCATGGGCTTTCTTCTTCCATCTAAACATTTTGGGTTGGAGTCCTTGTGCTTCTTAATATTAATATTTTATTAATATCATGGACTTTTTGAATCAGATTGTTGCCAAATATTTGTGGCGAGGAAGCAGCTTGTATTCGTCCTTGGGGTCCTATCAAAGCACTTTGGCACTTTATCTCCCTGCCACCCTCACTCTGATCTCATCTCAGACTGTGGTGACAGACAGCAGGGGGTTGTAGACCTTTTTCCCATCAGCGGACCGGGTCCCATGAGCCAGGAGCTCCTGTATGGTGATCCAGTTGTCCAGGATTCTGCGGCTGCGCTTCTTCTGGCTCCTGCGGTGGCACAGCTCCAGGATGGTGGTGGCTTCCTGCTGGTTTGTTGTCCCCTGCTGCCCTCCACCGCTGCCGCCCTGCTCCCTCTCACGCTCTCTCAGACAGTCCAGACGGCTCTGCATCATGAACTCCCTGCGCCGCCGCTGCTCTCGGGCCTTCAGCAGCTGCTGCTTGCGCTCCTCTTTGCTCCAGTAACGGCCCATCTTCATTTCACTCACAGCGTCGTCGTCCGTGGTCATGCCACTGCGCTCCTCTCTGATCTTCATGGCGCGTGCCTTCAGGAGGCGATCCCTCACGGGCCGCTTGGCCACGTAGCGTGAGCCGTCGCTGCGGATCTTCACCTTCCACTCCATGCGAGGGGAGACGGGCGGCAGCGGAGGAGACAAGGGTAAAGGCACAGCACCTGGAGCCTGGGCAGCGTCTATGCACGTGCTACCCAAGCTCATTGGGCTGGCGTCACCCGTGGTCTCCATGTAGCCCTCCCTGAGTCCACCGAGCCGCTCGGAGGTGGACGGAGACCTCAGCTGCATGCAGCTCAGGTAGCGCTGGGGTGGCTTTGTGTCAGTCTGGCGGCGGGACAGGTAAGGGCTGTTCTCGGCGCTGCATCCACCAGACCTCTCTTTGGGGTTACGTCTCACCCCTCCATCTGACCCACGCCTGGTTCCTGCATCCCTGGACAGGGACCGGACCTTCTCCCTGGGGCTGGATGTCTTGGCTTCAGCTCCTCTCCTTTGAGTGCGAGGAGAGAAGGACTGGTTGAGGTTTGCTTGGATCCCGTCCCCTCTTTCGGCCCTGGCCCCTCGCTCTCTCCGCCCAGTGGACGTTGGAGGCTGTATGAGAGGCTCTGCTCCCTCCAGGCTCTGTGTAGAGGGTGACGGGTACTGTTCATTGACCAGAGGGGTGCTCCTGCAACTTTCCCCTCCAGTGTTGTAGGCACTCGTACTGTCTTTATCTGAGCGCTCCCTCTCTGGGAGCTCATTGATATCTGACAGGGCGTGATGACATGGCTCCTCACCGACCAAAGACCCGTTCATGTCCAAGCATCCGGCTCCTACTCCAGCCCCTGAACCTGCTCCGTTCTTGTCCTCAAGAGGCCAAGCCTTCAGGCAACGCTCCCGCAGCTGCTGCATCTTCTGCGCCCTCAAGATGTTACGACACTTGAACTCCAGGTGACGCAGTTCCTCTTCCAGAAGGGCCATCTCGTGCTGCGTCAGGCTCTCATTCCTGTTCACATCCAGTGAGATCCCCCCTTCCTCCTGTGCTGGCCCCTGACCTCCCAGAAGCATCAGTTCATTACTGTTCTTCTCATAGTAACACTTGATTTCCAGGAGCTCTTTGTACCTCTCACACTCCTCCTCGGTCAACCCGGGCATCATCATCCTCGCAGGATCGGCCATGTAGGCCCTCTCCAATCGCTCCACCTGATCCAGTCCTCCTCCATTAAAGCAGTCCAGCCCCAAGAGGGAGTCAGTGCTGAACTGGAGGTCCTGGGAGTGCAGCCGGGGCGGCGTGTCCCCTCGGCCGGACAAAAACTTGCGCATACTGCCGGGCGTGTTCGTGGCGTTTGTGTTGGAGGCACTGGTGTGGTCGTCTCCCAGAAGGTCGTGCTCTGAAGACTCCTCATAGCGTGTGCTTTCATCTGTACGGCCCACCCCGCTATCCAGCTCCTGGCTATTGCTCAGCACCGTCTGGAGCAAATCAGGTGAATCCCTGTTAATGGAGCGACCGTGGATACCTACTCCCCCAGCTGCAGCGCTGCCCGGTCCAGCACCCAGGAAAGAGGTGCTGTTCTTCAGTCTCTGGCTGCTGGGCAGGTGAACAGCGTTGTCCAGTGGCTCCAGGTCCAGCTCGTCCGGGTCCAACTGGTTGTCATTCTGACAGTTAGAGGTGTATCAGGCACAGGTTGTTGAATTTGGTTGATGGCATTGCAGTCGAAGTTCATCGTTAAAGAGACAAACAAAAGACAAAGGAAAGTATGCGTTAGAATGTTGCCTGAGATTTCTTTCTCTGTTCTCACCTTAATTTGGTGTTTAAAGTTCGGATAAGCGATCCTGGAGAAAGATAGGTGATTGCTGAGTCTCACTGCAAGTCTGGCTGTATTTAAAAGCCTCGGAATGATAAACAATGGTGGCTCAGACCAAGATACCAACCCAAGCTTCGGTATTCAACGACCTTGGAATGAGACTCAACAATCAACTGTGTTTCTCCAGAATCGCTCGCCCCACCTCGTCCGTGTACGTATATACAAGACATTTTTCGTGGCATCACAACTAGTTTGGAAACCTACTGTGGTCTAATATACAACTAACACCAGTGTGGTGTTTTAAAAGTCTCCAGTGCACATATGCTGAGAAATCAGGACTTTTTCAGTGGAGTAGAAGATGTCTTGTGTCCAGCAGAACTTTTAAAATGCAATATATCTGCCAACTCAGGATCACTCCGGGGGAAGAGAAGGATATAAACGAGGTAATGTACTTTCTTGTGGAAAATGTATCAATAAATTATTGATCAAAGAGAAATTTTAACATGTCTGGAAGGGATCTTTAGAAATCATATAACAATATTCTAGGAAATAAAAGAGAAAAGCCACTTTAAATCTACAGTTACTGATTTCATGGGGTTTTTAACTCTAAAACCCAATCAAACCACATTTTTTAACTTTGAATAATGCTGACCCAAACTTTACAACTATCTTAAAAAGGTCCTTTAGGGAAAAGTTTAAACTGTCACTTAATTTTGAGTCTCAGTCCCAGTTTGTAAAACACTGCTGTTATTGGATGACGCCTCCAATCCCCACAAAATCCATTTTCTTACAAAGTTGACCGTTAAACGCCAGTTTAGATTTAGCTTTTAAAATCTAGATTACATTTACCTCTGGTGCGCCAAAACATTACACTCCAACTTCAACTGTGATCCAGAATTAACTTGAGATGGATAGAGCAAAGTGATCAAGTTCCTCAAATAAAACGAAGGGATGGATTTGACTCTGTTGAGTTTCATGATGCCTTTGAATTTCTGTCAAAATATCAGTTTAACAAGGAAACTGTTATTGTTCCATTGGATCACATGTCAACGCTGCTGATGCTTCTGCTCCGATCTTCACTCTTCTTTTAGCTCTGTTTGGCTTTCTACCAATTGAGGGAAATATCTGTTGCTGCTGTAGAGATGCTGCACTCTGTCCACCAGCTCTAACTTCATCTGTCTGGTGTTGAGCAGCTATAATGTTCTCCGATCTTCATGCTGCGATCGAAAACATCTCATCTCAACTCCTTACCATCTTGTTGGAGTAAAACTATTGTATTGCAGGAGATCTAATGTTGAGTGCAGCACACGTGGTGCTTCTCTCTGCCACTAGATGGCGCCAGTGCTGTGTATCTAAAACATCATTTCAATACTCTGCTGCTGTGTGTGAGTAAACTGTGTACAGAGAAAAACAAGAGTTTGGATCTTAATGGACGACATCCAAACATGAGGCCCCTCAAAATCAAACAACAAAATAGATTTTTTGCAAGTCATGTATTCTTAATTAGAAGACGAAGTTTCCATCCAGAGTGCTCCGGCCTTTAGAGATGAACAGTGCTTAATAATTCATGAGCACTGTTGTTGCTTCTCATCTGTTTTTGATTGGCATCCTCGTTTCATAAGCTGGTCAAGTACAGCACAAACACTGGGGCTCGAATTAGTACACAGTTCACTCCTCGGAGCGCAGTTGATCTTGTCTAATTGGTTTGATTTGAACGTGGACTGTGTGCAGGCTTGCGAGGCGGCGTATTGATTATCTTCATCTTCATTCTTATTCTTCAACAACAGCTCCCGTTCTCTCCCTCTCCCCCCCTCTCCCTCTCTCTACGTCTCCCCGAAGACAACAGATCAAGCTTTAATCTCTTGCTTGTGCGTTTTTTCCTCCTATGATCCTGCGTCCTCTCTCACTTGAATCTTAATGTGGGCAGCGTGCCTTCGCAATATAAATCTTGTCAGGTAGCACTTGTGTTCATCTCTCCCAATACAAGGACATATTTAAACACAGGAGAGGTTGTGTGTGTTGTGTGTGTGTGTGTGTGTGTGTGTGCGTGCGTGTGCGTGTGTGTGTGTCTTTGACTTGAACCATTTTAATGAGAGCCTTTTAAATCTGCCCTTTAGCTCCTTCTGTACAAATGCACTCAGCATACAGATTTTTCTCTTCTTCACCATCTCCATCTGCAGCTCATTTTTTTACAATGGTGTGCAGTGAAATTTAATTCAGTCGGGTTGACGTGTGTCAAGCTGCTTGTGTCGAGTAGTTTGCCGGAGGTGTGCTACGGAGGGGCTTTAGGTTTGTGTAACGGTGCCCTCGCATCTGCACGGAAGGTTGACCTTGAGGGGGAACAAAGCGGTTTCACATTAGCGCTGTGTGTACGAGCACTATTTGTCTTTGCCTCCCTCTTGCACTCTATCTGTGTTCTCATCATGTTTTTTTCACCTCTTTGCCTCTCTGCCTCCTTTCCTCATGTCAGCATGCAGGAAAGGAGAAAAGCGGAGCACCTTGCTCTTTCTCGTGTCCCCAATTCTCTTTCCTTTTTCTGTTCTGACTACCGTCTCCCGCCCAATCTCACGACCAGGTGTCCACACAGGAGCGCTATACCTTTCCATACGGAGGCATGTAAGCTTCTTTCTCGCCACATAAAGAGGGAGAAAATGCTTCTTTTTTTTTCTTTAGGCCAGTATTCAGACTAAGCTTTTTGCAGCCCGCTCCCCGAAGACTGCATATCCAATTTCCTCACCTCTATCTCGGGCCGTGCGAGGAGCAGGGAGACATTAGTGCTGTCCTCTCTGGTGAGGATAGCCACCGCCTCCTCTCGGTCCTGGACGTCCACTCCATTTATCTGACGAGAGAAAGAGAGCAGAATAAAATTGAGCTAATGCTAGATAACCAAAGAGGCCTCTACACCGAGGGCCAGGATTCAATTAAACCACTCCATCCAGGAAATAGTTCTTCTTTAGAGCTACAGCGCTGAAAGGAAAGTCTCTCTTTAGCCTAATGGCATGAGTAATGATGTTCATCCTCTTTATTAAGAGGATTCAGAAGAAACGCCGCACTCTTCACAATCTCCTTTAATGTTTAGAATGGAGCTCATTTATTTGTCATTTGTGAGTATGTAGGTTGTAACCCATTCGTGCTCCAAACACACAGAACATACAGAACACCATTAAATTCAGAATAGAAATAAAATAAGTGACTCAGGAAGTTTAGTGTGGATCTTATCAGTAGGCTAAATGAGTGAGTAGGCATTGCAACACGCTCCTGTATGTCTGTGTATCTCTAAAATAAAGAATTTCCTGTTTTCCATCAGTATGATGTCTCATCTTCAGCTCCACTGATGCGCCGCAAAGGATCTATTAGACACATTATGAGTCATTTTAATGAGTCTCTCGTCACTGCTTTGCTGAGGAAACACATCTCCTTTAAGTCAGATTGCATCAGCAGTCTGAACGGTTACGTGGACTTCCCGACTGCTATTGACAAAAATGGATGACTTATAACTTTCTGCAGCTGAACTCGACACGACAGAGGTAATGATGCCAACTGTCTATCCGTCCATCGGCGACCAATATAGAATCTACAGCCAAAAATGTACGTATCATCTTCGATTCGCAACTGATGGTCAACACCTTCATTAAATCGTGGTACAACAAGAAATATTAACACAATTAAATCACTTTCTTTTTGTTTTTTTCAGACTTCTCGTGCCTCGGCTATTGCAACTCGACTAAAACCAATTATATGTCTCATATTGCCCCTCTTCTTTCCTCCCTTCATTGGCTGCCAGTTAAAGGCAGGTTTGAATTTACGATTATTTTAATAACTCTAAAGGCCCAACAGGGTCTGGCCCCCAGTTATATTATTCTGCTAATGACTCCCTAGGTTCCAAATCACAACCTGAGATTTTCTAACGCTCCCTCGCTAGTTGTTCTGAGGTCATGGCTGGTGATCATCAGAGTCGCTGCCCGAGGAGATCACAAACACATGACCTGTGTTTAAATCATTGCTGAGAACATATTTTTATTTAATATCTGACTGTAACATCGGCGCTGTTGTGTTTTGTTTTCATCTGTTTTTATTAGTGTCTATATTTTGAATTGTTCCCCATATTCTTTTTTTTTTTATTGTTGTTTTTTATTATATTTTGTACGGAGGTCCTGAGGGGCCAGTGAGGGTTTTAAATTTTTCTGGTGATCCATTTTCTAGTCTCATTTAAATTGTTTTCTCTCCTGTGTTTATGACTTTAGAACTGGTGAAAGAAGGTTTTCCCTGGATAATACTTTCAGTTCCTTCATTTTTTATTTTGTCTGTGAAAACATGTGAACTGTGTTTTTCCAGGAATGAAAAACGATTTCAAAAGAGTTTTTCCCCAGGAGGCACTTTTTTTTCACGAAACAAAAAAATATTCTGGAGGAAAAACTGTTGTAAGGTTTTTTTTTCTTCTTATGTGAAAAAGTGACAAACTTTTTTTTAATAGAAAATAAAATGTCCCCAATTTTTTTTCTCCAGATTTTCTGTGAAAAAAAAAGTTGTCACTCAAGAATTTTTTTTCTTTTTCCTGAAATGTTTTTTTTACTTGAATTTTTTTGTAACTTGGTGTCACTTATGAAAACAACCCTGTAGTGTTGATAACATGTTTTCATTCATGCAGTAACAGCATATAAAGGAGATCTAGCTCCGGTACACTGGTGAGCACCTGCAGTATTCTGTCTCCTTTGCGGATGCGTCCGTCGATTGCGGCAATGCTGTTTGGGTTCACCTGGGAAAAAAAAGAAAGATTTGTTGAAGTGTACAGAGAACTGCGCGAGACTGAATAATAATTTGATTTCATAAGCGTCTCTGCACCTCTCCTACATATATCCCCAGGTCCTCCTCATCGTCGGTTCTGTAACAAACTGTCAGACCGAGTTTATCCTGCTGCCGGGACTTATACAACTCCACCTCCTGCGGCAATGAGAAAGAAGTTTGAGGATGTTAGATGGAGAGCAGTGGGGAGGATTTCTGTGCCGGAGTCAGACAAGCTAACGGCCTCTCACCTCATATTCCAGCTCATCCTGTCTGTCCACCTCATGCTGAGTGATATCGAAGTAGTCAGTGGGGTCGTAGTACACAGGCTCCATGAAGCTGAGAAGGAGAATATTCAGGACATTGTGTTTCAAAAAAATTGGGGGCAGCTTCAAATGTCAGATGTGTGGACAAAATGGCATGGAGCTCAAACCCAATCACTGTACTCCCACTCACAGTTCATTGAAGAGATACGGCTCCAGAAGCGGTGGGAGCGGAGGGGAAGGCGGAGGGTCGGGCGGGGGTGGAGCTCCACAGGGATGCTGGCCGCTCTTGCCCAGAGTCAACATATGCTGGAAGCTGATGTCCGTCTGAGTGCAGCTGTCCACACAGTCGGCCATGCCCATGGTCACTGGCACCAACCCTCCAGGAGCTCCCGCTTGGCCCGCCCGCCTGCGGGCCCCGCGCCTCAGTATGTTGGACAGGATGGGGTCCCGTATGTCCAGGGTGGGATCCCCGGAGAGGCGGGTCAGCTCCTTTCCATTTACCTGCAAAACACAGATAGTCAAGATCAAATGGTGGAGGAGAAGAAGAAGAAGAAAAGAGAGGAGGGGTACATTGAATTTAAGGAGAAGTGGTGCAGGGAGGACAACTCAGTATCAAGGCACCTCTTGAAATAGTGACAGAATTAATCAGAATTGTGTACGTTGGCAACATTTATCTATTTTCCTAAATGGAAAATTCATGTCTGTGTATGTGAATCCTAAAGTTAAAATGTCCTAAACATTTAAAAACTGATTTCAACATATAACCATCACAAAACCACCATCGCTCTCCACATTAACCAAAGTGCTTTTGGTGCCTAAACCTGACCACAGACTGCACTTTGTACATCTGCCATCCAGCGTGGTTAATAAATATAGAAAACATGGTGCAGCCACAAAATGTAGTCATGATGAAAGTCATAATTAGTGACCATGTACACGAATCCTGTAGATCCTGTTCTGTGACTGTTTCACGAAGTAGCTTTGATACTGAAGAAAAATCACTCTGAATCCAGTTTCACCCACACGAGACAAAGGTGGGACAAAATACCTATAAGCTGATATATCGCACCGCTTTCTCTTGCGATGTTATATATTTATATCTATTGATACATTGCGGCCATAAATCGCTATTTCTATCAAAACACGTCTGACAATATGACTTATGAGAGTCACGTCTTCATACTTCTTAGCAGTTTAAACTTCTGCAAACTTAACTTACACAGATTAAAAAGAGTTTAGTGAGTCGTGTCTTTTCCTAATGAATGATGGTGCATGTTGTGTGTGTGATCTAGAGGCACTGAGCTGAGCAGATGCGTTAAGTTGTCAGGGTGTCCGTCCATCTGCCTGTCCCATTCTTGTGAAGTCCATATTTCAAGAGCGCCTTGATGGAATTACTTCAAATTTGGCAAAAAAAACAAAAAGCGTCGACTTGGACTTCGAGGATGAACTGATCACATTTTGGTGGTCGACAGTCGAGTTCACGGTGACCTCGCAAAGCACAATTTGACGCCTTTACTCACGTATTCATATTATAATTATAAGAACATATTGCTCAAATGTTTAAAAGGATAAAATGGTAAAGTTATGACATTTTATATCCAAAAGTTTAAAAAGTCAGCATCACTATTCTGCAAATTTTCTGGACATAGTTTAGGAACAGCGACTTGACTGGTGCGTGGAGGCAAACAATCTCAAGGCAGTAAATGTAGTTTATGCATTGTTTAATCTTAATTTTGACTACACGATAAATACAAAATTCCTGCATTTTTCTTTATAATTAGTCTTTCTTCTTCCTCAGTGAGATAGGTATCGCGACGTATCGTTATATGACTGAGCAGAATCGCTGTATCGTGTTGGGATCGGCATCGTGGGCGACGTATCGAGAATCACGTCACGAGTTACTCCGTGATTCCCAACCCCACATACGACACAAGAGAAACAGCAGAACGCACAAGAAACAGTCAAGAAGGCTTAGAAAGTGGGCAGAGATATATGTATTGAAAGGACTACATGTATCGATAGATGCTGACACGGTAAGTAAGAGGACGGGAGGAACGCATGAGGGTGGACAGACACACATCAACGGACATAGTTAGTTCACAAAAATAAATCTGCTTCACAAGAACACAGAGAACAGGAGGAGGAACTACAGCTACACACCTAAAACAGAGAAAGACTCCAGTCGTGTTAGTGAACAGACAACTAGGAAAATACACATGAAAGTGTATTTTAACCGTCACAAAGCTATCAGTGTTTCTACAGACACACAAGAAAAAGAAGAGGGTTCTTTCTATCTACAAGGGTTCGGACAGGACACCACAGCAGGCAGCAGAGCAGAGAGACAGTATACTGAGACCTTTAATCGACCGTCGGCTTCAAAAGAGCACAACATGTTGTTTATGTGACCCTTCTGTGGAGAGAGGGAGAGAAAGCAGGTAAAAGGTGCTGTTAGAGTTAATACAACTGTGAATGAATGGAAAAATGAAACAATAAACAATAACAATAAAAAAAAAAAGGCTCCGTGAGAACTTTTTCTCCCGAGGCGGAGATGAAAACAAGTTTCGGCAGTGCATTAGTCTTCAGCGCTTCAGTCCGTCCTGCACGCTCCTCCACAAAACACTCTTATCTTTTTGTGTGGATTAGGACCTGCTGTTCCTGTCTGACGATATATTCAAATAATAAAAAACATGTTCATGTTCAGGAGAAACTAGTTCAATTGTCGCGCGAGGAGAGCTTCACTTGAAAATGCACCATAATGTAATTTGTGCTGAACATCAGGCTTTCAGGGAATTTGACTCGGAGAAATAAAACATTTTCAAGATGAGACGCACAGTATGATTCATTGTTCCTTTTCCGTCTCTTCTATTTGTGGACAATTATTGTTCATTTAAGAATATTCCTCATATGTATACAGTAGTTATCATATGTAGCATCACAATGTTCTTCATCCTGACAAGGGCTGCAAAACTCTGGGAATACTCAAGGGGGAATTTTATTTGATCAATCCAAAAGGGAATTTATAGACAATGAAATTAAAAAGAGACATAAAGCCAAAAACTAAAAGTACGGGACAGTGTACAAAAACAGCAATACAAACAATGGAAAATAAGCAATGCTACAGGAGGCAACCGTGCACCATCGTCCGAAACAATCGCTATCAACAATAATCCTTGCCTAACTTAACAAATTCCCTCTTTCACTGCAGTTCTGCTGAACGCAGGTGCGAACAGACGTCACCGTGAGCATGTTAGCATTTAGCTCGAAGCACGCACGGTTGAATGTATTTAGAGTTCAAATCATTTTCCTTTATTTTCAAATGAGCGCCTGACAACAGTTCCAAGGTTCTTGATTCCATCACAGGAGACAGACGGTCACGTGATGAGAGTCGCAGGCAGCTCCCGGAGCAGGCAGCCTTTCACGGAGTCTCATTCTTGTCGCTGTCCTTGGCTGTCTGCGACTCCACACATCTTCACCACCCCGCTTCATTCTCCCACTGCCTCTCTCTTCTCTTGTCCCCTTCCAGTAATTGCATGTCAAATCAATGTTCCCCTGTGCAGTCAAGCACAAAAACTTTCTCGCCATTTTCAGCCCCTGCTCTCTCTTTCTTTCTTTCCTTTTTTTTTATATATATATTGTGGTTCTCCCTACCACCTCCTCCTCCCCTCTGGTGTAGCCCTCCTCACATCCATTCCCCCTCTCTCCCTCTCTACCCACGGCCACTCCTGCTTCCCCTCTCTTCAGTTTTCCTCCTCCTCCGCCGTGCTGCCTCAGCAGATCTGTCTGCTCCGTCCCTTCTCTGCAGATAGAGACAATTCCTCTTTTTTTTCTCTCCCAAACCTATTTCAGCCTCCCCATCTCCTCGTGTGCTTTCGTCCTTCCTCACACTAATGTCCCCCCATAAATCTTGTCGCCCCTCTTAATGACCCTTTTCTCTTGGAGGCAAATAAGATGCTTCCTCCCTACGTGGGCCTGTTGCCGATGAAGAGGAGAACACCGCGTGGCTTAACATGTGTTAGATTACAGAAAAACACACCTGAACATCTTTCACCAAATTGCTTTTTTTTTTTTTTTATTTCATCTCGCACCTTTCTTGCCAAACAACAAGAGGTGGCTTGTGTTTCATGACCACACGGCTCGGCTCGCTCTCTCTGAGATCAGAGAGTGGCGGTTAGAGGAACAGCTCTGTGGTCGTGAGTGACAGGTATGAATACCAAGCGAGCGTAGAGTAGGAGGGGGTTCTCATTCATTATCAATGAGAGGTGCTGAGATTGCTCTGAAGATGACTTCACGCGGGGTAATGGTTGTTATTCAGCCATTTCTGGCCCTGACCTGATTACACTCTCGCCAAGTGCTGTTCTCTATTATCTCTGGGTTAGTAGGTCGTCACATACGCCCGCTGTTTGTGAGCGACGCGCAAATGATGAAGTTCAACACACGCCACTCCTTGTCCCCCCCCCGTGTTTGGGTTAAGAATGGAATTGAAATTCAGCAACAAAAAAAAAATGAATAGACGAGGCCTACAAAATTCACAGCAGGGGGTCGGGTGGTGGTGATGGTGGTGGTGGTGGTATCAGTGGATGCTGAGGGTGGGGACTAGAGATGAAAGAGATGTAAAGAGTTCAAAGTGTAGAAGATACGGAGAGAGCAAAGGAGCGAAGGGAAAAGGGGAGGTGAAGAGGGGATAATGATGCAGGAGGAATGCAGAAAACAAGCTTTCGAGGAACTGCCGGCTGAATGTAAATAGCGAGCGCCAAAAAAAAACTAAAAACGTGGCTCTGGGTTTCGGCGTTTGTATGTAAACACGCACACAATGGAAGCTCGTGGGAAATCACTAAGTGGTTGATGCATAATTAGGTTTCATCCGGAAGCCCTTTAAAGAGCAGATGAATCTTGTGCACTGTACAACAGGCTGAGATGAGAAAAGGAGGAGGAGGAGGGAGGAGAAAGAGGAGGAGGAGACGAAACTCTTATACTCAAAATACACACAAACATCTTTATCTGAAATAAGTCCTGATGGTGTGTATTCCCCCCCCCCCAACACACACACACACATTTGGATTTATGTGGATCTCCACTGTGCTCATGCTAAAAAAGCTCCTGCATGACCGATAGCCCCACATATTGAATTCCACTTGTTGGGTAATTGATTTTTCTCATCTCCCAGGGCCTTGAAGGCTCGAGCAGTCACCTCAGAGAAATCAATTAAATCTGGAGACGAGCTGACCTACTCCGGCTGTAACCCCTGTTGTTTGATATCGCTGGGCTTATTCAAATGGACGAGCAGGGCCTATTATAAACTGATAACAGTGGGAAGATATTGATTTAAAAAGGCAGCTCGAACAGTTCTTTGAAGCGATGGCGACGAGGCTAACAAGCCTCACTGGGAGTACGTGCACACATCAATATTCAATACATTCATCAGTCAGAGCAGCAGATGAATTACAGGCCGATTTGTGTTATTGGTGGACGTGGAGGACTGCCCGTCTCAGACCACGCGGCCTTACAATCATCTGCCTTTCTTTCTGTCACTCTCGTCCCGTTTAAACCAGAGATGAGCGTGACATCCTGTCCGTCAGCATCCTTCTCGACTCGTCTCCCCGCGTGTCAGCCGCATGTCTGACAAGTCAGGAGGGGAAACAGGAGGAACTCGACAGACAATTTCAGCCGTGCCCAGACACGTATCATGAAAACACCAGCCTGTATCTCGCCTGGGAAATCTGTGTTGACATGAGAAGAAGCACACAGCCCCCCGAAAAAAAGGAACGCGCAGTCTGACAGGTGATCATTGTTAAATAGACAATAAGATGTTTTTAAGTCGTGTTAAAAAAAATGATCATCTGAGGAAGAGATGTTGACAAGCTAAACACTGATTATCAAAAATAATAACTGTTAAGAAAAGTGTGTGTTTTTTTCTTTTCGTTGACAATATGGGACTAAAATGTTATTTGTGGGCTAATGGATGTTCAGAAAGTTTCTCCGATTATGCGTTTAGTCTTTCTGTCAAAAGTGTGAACCCTGACATTTATTGATGTGAGCAGATTCCCAGAATCCCAGGTGATGCAGAATCAATGACAACAACATGACGGCTTCAATGCAATGGGTCGGGTCGGACACAGCTTTTCTAAGGATTTGGCAGAAAGGAGAACATAAAGAAGGGGAACAGAGAGATGCCATGTGGCTGTTAGGTGGGAAGAATACAACTATCCAGACAAACACTTTGGTAGCATGCTAGCTTGTGTTAGCTGACTGTAAGTTCTAATGTAAATTCTGCATATACAGCTGCTAATGTTTAGTTAATGGTGTGAGGCAGTCAGACAAGTGAATTTGTGGATTTGCAAGCAACTGATTGATTAGATTTGGATCTATCTATCTATCTATCTATCTATCTATCTATCTATCTATCTATCTATCTATCAATCTATCTATCTATCCATTTTGACAAAAGTTGGTTAGAATGTAACAACATTTCATTGACCGAACTTGACTCAATGGTTTTGAGTTGTTGTCGACAACAACTCAAAACCTTGATGGATAAAAGTGACTTACATGTTAGTAAAACTAAAAAGCATTTTTTGTCAAAAGTTTAAGACTAAATCAAAAACTGCTGCCAAAATTAACACTAACTACAATGTGAGAGTAAAAGCAAATAAAGAAAAGATATCAAGCTTTATTTAGCAGTATATAAACATTTAATAAATGGTTTATAATATTCCATGGTGTGTTTTTAAGCAGGTATACTTTCTTTTAAGCATTGATGTTGTTATGAACAAAATCTAGCTCCTCGTGTGAGCCTCCACGAAGCTGATGCATAATCTCAATATAACACAATACAGTTTTGAACCTTATTAAACTCCTTATATCAGCTTAGAAATACATAGTGATGTGTTATAAATGATTTATTATATGTTCAGTGACTGCTTATAGATGCTAGAGAGGGGCAGTTGAAGCAAAGTGGTGCTGATGGAGTTAAAGGAATAATGGGAAACTATATTTGGGAGAACTGTATCATCGGTGAAAAGCAAAGCGGCGAGGCTGGACAACAAAACAGACAGAATAATGGGAAAAAACTGGAACGGAATATAATACAATATAATGCTCAGTGTGTGGTGCTATTGTGTTTCTTCCGGTCCGGTTTATATGTACAGTGCGTTCACGTGTGTGAGGTCTCTGTGTCACTCACACTGCAGAGGGGCCGTGAATGAAAACGAGGCACTTATCCAGCTAATGTCCGCTGGTCATTTGGAGCACGTATTGATTCTGGGCCTGTCAGCATGTTTTGTCGGCCGTCTTTGTGAATAAAAAGCACGTTCCGATTGTTTAATGACGCCCGGTTGCCATGGAAACAGAGTCCTGGTTTACAGGGACGAGGGGGAGAGAGAGAAAAAAGAAAAAAGAAGGGAGCGGCTGAAGGACTCGGAGAGGGCCAGAGGTTTACTGTGTGTGCGCGGGTCAGGGGCCGCAAAATGTTTTTTAAAAGGCTCAGAATGGTTTCATGTGCGCCTAAGTCTGTAATTCATCAACCTAACGACGATAGGGCTTTTTTACTCGGGGCTATAGGAGGCAGAATTGATCAGAAAACATGCCAATGGGTGTGTAGCTGCCACCAGTGTGCAGCGTACGTGTAGCAGAGGCCCCGATGTATTATGCATGAATTTTATTCCTTTGGCAAGAGAGGCAAGTGTTTTGATATAGTCAAATTTAACAGCCTGATGTAGCTGTAGGCTGTTTAATGCACTATTTTACTGTCTAAAGACGGTTACTCAGTAGACTGCATCTAATTGGAAGGTGTGATTAAACATGTTAGTTAAAGGGAAACAGCTCAAAGCCGCAAAAACCCACCAAAGGGAAAAGGCGTGAAATGTGGGGAGAAATGTAATTATGTTTCCTCTTTTATGATGTTTCTTTATGATTGCACCTCCATTTTTTACTTGGCATGATCTTCGGATTAATCAGCCATCTGCACAGCATGAGCTGCTGTGTTTGTAGTCATTATATGCAATAACTGAGATTGTATTTTATAGAAAAAAAAACACCATGCAGTCCCTAATGACTTGGCAGCCTTATGTATTTTCTAACCCTTTTTTTTAACTTCTTTTACCAGTGAACAGAAAGAAGCTCATGCTCCTTATATTCTCATTCTACTATTGAGTCTGTCGAAAGCCAAAGGCTGTGGCTCTGGTTCAGAACCCCATCTGCGTTTCTCCTCTGTCTCATGCTCCCCTGCTCCCCCGCCAGCAACGTTGTTTCAGGCTTACCAGACTACAATATATGCAGACTCGCTGCTCCACCGCCCCAAAAAGTCTCTGCTGCCTCTTACACAACCGCCACTCACGCCAGAGCTTTGCATACGACATGACGTCTCTCTGCATGCTTCAAAATCATGCAACACATCTCCTGCCGTCGCCACGCCCGTCTGCAAACCACGTGCAGGTACTTCTGTCTGTCTGGCAGGGCCGCGAGCGTACCTGGGATGAAGGAGTTCTCCTGGGAGCAACCCTTCAGGGGCACGGCTGACCTCACATCGCAAAAAGATCAGTGGAGAGATTTGATTTTCACTTTCAAAGCCGCTGACCTGCATGCGGTCAGTGTCATTACTGCTGACCTCTGTTAGATAAGGTCACTGATGATGGAACGTACCATCCTGCTCTGGTTTTATGATCACTGCACAGCTTTTTTTTTTCTTCCAGCACTTCACCCCCCCTGGGAGGGAGTCGAGCCTTTCTACTCCCTCCTGCTCTGCGAAGGGTTCAAATCACTTACTTGTGACATCTGAGGGCAAACGGCAGGAAAAAAAAAAGACTTGGAGAGAGAACAGCTGTATGACTTTCCCTCCCTGTGTCATTTGACTTAACTCCATCTCCCTCCTTGACTCATTACCGTTGTGGGCTCTCTCTCTCTCTCTCTCTCATGTTCTCCCCTCTCTTGGCATCGCCTCTGGCACCAGATGCAGCCCAGACTCCGGCGTGCTACAGAGACCCAGCTGAGGCTTTCCGCTGCCACAGATACTAAAAGTGTTGCGCTGCATACCCATGAGCGCCGAGCATTTCTCATGCTTAGTAAGCGTGGGACTTATTCTGGTCACTGCGTGTATCATGGAGCTTTCCTTTAGGCGAGCCAGGGGCGGTTCTGGGGGGGGGGGGGGCCAACAGGGGCCAGTGCCCCCGTAACTCTGAGTATGGACCCCCCTGTGGCCCCCCCAATAGGGAGTCTGCATCAATAATACAATGACAGATTTCTTAAAGTGATTTTTGATTTTGAAGGGAAAGGCAGAAACAAAGTGTCTCAGCAGTTTACTACCCAATCAAAAATGTTGAAATTGTAAACGCTGTTTTAAGTCCCATTTATCCCGTTTCTGAATGAGGAATTTGTCTTTTTTTCCCGGGTTGTATGTGCCCCCCAACAAAAAAGCTGGTCCCAACCTGGCCCCCCTATTAAAACTGGTCTAGAACCACCACTGAGGCGAGCTCACTCACATACAGTCTGTGGTCCCAGTTGGCAGGTTGGTGCTGAGGCTGTAACCGTGGCAACCCTTTTCTCTCCCATAACAGTTTAGCCCGGCTTTGACAAACCCCATCCATCCTGCTGCTGCTGCTGCCTCCGTGGCTGTGCACCACTCCACTTTTCTCCTACAGCGTACCTCTCGGTCTTACTCACGCACTTTGCCTCGGCTCCTCTTCTGATTATAATCATTGTAATCACAGTGGAAGTATCATTATCGTAATTATCAGCGGTACCATCTCTGAACGACTGTTTAAATACAGGAATGAATGGCCTCGCTCAAGAGGTAGAAAAGTGATCCCCGCTTGTTTTTTCTGGGCTGATTTATCTAAAAAAAAAAAAAAAGAAAAAAAAGAAAGAAAAAAAAGTTCAAGTGTGTCATTTATATTCAAAATCTGCACAAAAGGCAGCAAAGGGGGTGTGAAGTGTCACATTATCTGGAGCTCGAGTCCATCAGTCGCATTTAATGGGTTCGCTGTTTTAAGTCACCTGATGAATATTTAATAATTGCTCAATGCCACGTCGTCACCATGGTTTATTTACGCGATGCAATGCCGCTCGTGTTTTGACTCGTTCAGTAACGAGCTGCCCGCACAACTTCCACCATCCTTAACATCTCCACGCTAAATATGCAGATCTGATTATTGGGAATTCAGTACGGGAGTGGTCGGTGATTAAATGAGTGTGCTCTTCTGTTCACTTCTGTGTGTTGCTGCAAGAAGGAAGACATTGCCATTACACAACTGTTGTGATTGTCACTCGGCCGGCAGCATCACTGTGAGAAACAGGGGGCCGAGTTAAGACAGAATGGTAATAAATGATGAAACTTTAGAGAGGAGTGCTTCTACCTGAGGAGTGACAGATGAAGGCAGATAAAGAGAAAGGGGGGAGAGGAGACTGAGCGCTCACCTGGAACATGACCCTGTATTGCTCCTCGGGCTTTTGAACCACACACATGTTGCACCCCATTGTGACTTCTGACCGGGCGCTGGGCTGCGCAAATGCCCCCGACTTGACCACTTCTCACTCCAGGACTCTCTTTCTTGAGGTCTTTGTCTGTGGCGGGCGGGAGAGAGCCCCACCCTCGCTCACCAGGGTTGTGGTACACTACACTACTCCTCCTCCTCAGAGCAGCACATCCCTGCTGAGGATGGAAACACTGTTTATTTGGGTGTGTCGCTTGTTCTCCTCTTCCTCGCTTTGCAGTTCAAGTGTTGTAATCCAGAGCGAATTCAAACGCGGGGAGAGTTTCAGAGCTGCGAGTACGGGTGTGTGTTTCTGTCTCCATGGCAAGGAGGGGGGGAAAGATGTCCAGTTTGGCTGCAATCTTGGAGAAAGGATGTTTAAAGAGTCCTGCTGGTTTGTGCTTATGTCATCAGGTATATTAGGCAGAAAACAGTGCTGGTCTTGTGACCATCCAGTGTACTTCCTGTACCTCGCCTCTGTTGTTCTAAAACAACTGCAGTGTTGAGCTGCTTTTCCCAGCAGAACTCCAGCTGAACGCCCCCACGCTGAGTCTTTCCCTCTCCCTCAGCAGCACACCTTCAGCGATGCTCTCTGAGTCAAAGTAGAAACAAAAAAATGCAGCTATCAAACAACTTGCCTCGGTCCTGTTCCTCTCTGCTGCTCACCGCACAGAGCTCACCACCTACCGAGCCCTCTGCTTTCCAGGATCGCTGAAGGGTTGCTGAGTGTTGCTGCCGAGACAACTTCTCCCGAGAGTGTCGCTCAAGTCTTTCCACTTCGGAATCAATGCAGTTCTTTTTTTAAAGGTATTTAACGGAGAAGGCTGGGTGGTGCGAGGTGGTGCCCATTACTACTATTAAGCGCCTGCTGTGCGGCTAAGATAAGCTGTGTGCCAGAAATACAAGCCTATGAACGCACACACACACACCTGCACTCGCATCAAGACAGGCGCCTCTTTTTGTCATCTACAAGTCTAACTACACACACAGGCTGCCAAATTTCCTGTAACTGTCAGCAGAACTGCCGCCAGCGGAGGAGTCAGTTCTCATGCTGCCTCTCCAAATAACACGAGACATGTAAACAACGCACCCTCAAAGTGTGGGCTGCGTTGATCTGATCCGTCGTCAGATATCACGACGTCTGCGAGACCATCGATTCTCTGAGCCGCAGCACACTCAGCACTCTGGCCGTCGGCTTCGAGGCTGAGACAGAATGACGGATTATAAATTAAATAAGTGACCTCTTAAGCTGAGATCAGACAAGACTCCGGACTGACTGCGTGGTGAGATCGATATCAAACCAACTCAGGGATCAATTGGATTTTGTGCTGGCTCGGGTTGGCGGGGAAATCGAGATTGTTTATCACAAGTACCATCAGCGTTTGCCTTTCATTTTTCAATCCGCCTGTTTATACTTTCAAGCACGCCCAAACTTGTAATCTCGTGCTTTCAACATCATAATCATCCAGCTACTAGAAATGGCCTCAGTCTATTTATGTGAATGTCCCACTTCCTCTAAGATTAGCTCTCAGTCTGCATCCCCTCCAGAGTAACCTGAATAAGAAGGGGAACTAAAAAAAAAAAAAAAAGAAACTCTGCATAATTTCCTCAGCTGTCCCCTCGCTTGCCCTCTCGAGTCTCATTATGTTGGTGAGACCTTTATCTTTAATCCTTCAGTGAGAACTTGCCCGGGTCTTGTCTGAGAGGTCCATCGCTCCCCGTGTTGCTGCCAGCGACAAGGTGTTAGAGCTGCTAATCCTCATTCAAGGCTCCACTACACCTGTATCCCTTCCAGAGGCGGTGTAATCCCAAACTCTGGCTCCTAACACAAACTGCGCACACACACACACACACACAGGACTTACACTCAAAGCTATCTCCGCTCGGTGAGAGGCACGATAACTTGGGCGACGTTACAGCTCAGCTCTGCAGATCGAGCTACAGCGACATTGGAGGTGTCAGACGTGCTCAGCAGGCAGGTGCGCTCCACCTGTCACCCCCTCTCTCCATCCCCATTTCCTGCCTATCCCCGATATACCTCTAATCTACCACAAGCACCACTCCTACATGATGACTGGAGTGGAGTGGCTGGGATCATCCGCTGCATGTCATGCTGTCTGTGGCACAAAATGACGACTAATGCTGAAAAAAAAAAACTGCCTGTTTTTTCTTCTGACCGCAGGAATTAAATCCACGAAAAAGTTAGTCCTCCTTCAGTCGGCGGCAGGGGAAAAAAGGGAAAGTGGAGAGTGGCAGTCAGTGGGTCCATGTTTTAATCCTCCTTTTGTCCTCTGGCCATTCTCGCTGGAATATCCACAGGAGGGTGTTTGTGCTTAAGAAAAGAAATGATGGGAAATAAAAAAAACCATGGTGGGTACTCCAGGTGGTTGGTGTTGAGCAGAGTGCGGCTCCTGTCTCAGGTCAGTGATAAATCACCATCAGCAGCCCCACAAGATGAGAGGAATCACTAACGGCTGATTGGAGGATACTACTTGGCTTCTCCCACCCCGTCGGGCGCGACGGTAAATGCACTCCCCCACTGCAGCGGGGAGGGGGGGGGGGGAACACAAAAGGCGGTTGTTCCCCAGTGGTGGAGGCAGCCTGCTGATCTGTACGCTGCACTACTACTACAGCTGAATCTGCCTGGATGCTCTCTCTCTCTCTCTCTCTCTCTCTCTCTCTCTCTCTCTCTACCCCACCATCTTCCCTCTCCTCCTGATCCAGGGCTGGGCTGCTGCTCTCCTTTTCTAGTCCCCCCTATAATTTTTACCCACACCTCATTTGCTACCCTCTCCCTCCCTCCCTCCCTCCCTCCTTTACTTTATCCACTCCCCTGCCCCTCTCTTCCTTTTTTTTTCTGCAGGCAAGAGAGAGCGAGCACTGGAAAGCCAGCTGCATACTGTTCGAGCAGGACGGGACGAGGTGAACCAACCACAGCCGCATAAAAGTGAATGAAATATCAAAAGGTGCACGTGCAGGGGGAGCGGGTCCACTCGCCTCGTGCATGTAAGCAATTCCATGTCACCTTGACTTGTTATGAGATGGTATTAGAAAAGAAAAAGGATGATTGCACTTTTTTTTTTATACCAGTAAAATAAATAGATAGCCTACATTTAAGAAAATTGCCCAAAGCAGCAGGTAGAGAGCTCATGACTGGCTGTGCATTTAGATGAGCTTCTCTGTGCCACTGAGGAGAGGAGAGGGGGGGGAGAAAACACAGTGGGGGGATATACAAGAGGGGAGAAAAAAAGCAAGTGAATAACAGGTGTGACAGGATGAATTGAAAGATACGGAAAAGAGCCAAGAGAGAGAAAAATGCAAATGACTGTGTGGGAGAGATCGGCGGAGGAACAACGGCTTTTCTGCAGTAATCAAAATGACCTGCTGGGTGTTTGGGGGGGCTGGGGGGGGGGGGGGGGGGGGGGGGGGGCAGCGGAGGCAATATGGAGACATTTCATTTTAAGTATCTGCCCAGCCTGGGAGATATTTATGAGTAAAAGACCCCTCTCTCTCTCTCCACGCACAGTCTCTCCACTCTGCTCAGCCAGCTAATTTTCAATTTAAAAAGAAAAAAAAGAAAAAGAGGGGCTTTACTGGCACTTTTTTTTATTTATTTTTTTGCTGCAGTGCTGCTGCCAAGAAGTACCTCAGGGCAGGAAGAGGGAGAAGAGAGTCCACAGGGCAGGAAGGATTAGAGAAGCGGATAGCGATTAACTAAGGAGAATTTTTTTGCTTACTACCTTTTCTACGTGGACGCTGCCACTAAAAAAAAGCTGTCAGTTTCTTATTTTTGTCCATACTTATGTGCTGGAGCTCTCCCGGCTGCATCGAAGAGTTATTCATCAGCTTCCAAGAAATAAAGAACAACTGTCACTTGCAGTTTTTCTGTGTTTATCCGTTGCTCCCTCCCTCTCTCTCACTCAGACACACGCACACACATACACATTTTCAACCTCCCCATTCACTATAATCCACTCTGAAACAGGATTTCATGCTTGCTGTGTCTGGTTCAACAGGCTTACACATATTTTAGCCTATCTCAGGATGCTGCAGAGCCCTCTAACACTGGATGCCACCCCACACGGTTAACACACTCACTCACGCACGCAACAAAACAAACACAAGGACAGATTTCTCCTTGTCTTGTTTTGTGTGCTGCACTCCAACTTCACTCAACCCACCCCAATCTGTCTGCCTCTGATCTCCATCTCAACACGAAAGGTCAGGGGAAAATACTTGGAAATATCAAGTGGTGCGCAGAGAAGTGGAGTTCATCACATCTGGACTGACAGATCCACCTTGCACAGCTCAAGTCGTGGTCTGTTTCAAGTTTAAATACCAGCGCTTGTCATCTCACATTATCTTGAACTTCCTGCATAAATCGAGGGGGAACGTAGCCCGGGGTACTCTCCGCTGACCTCCACCTTTTGTTTGACATCAGTGCACCTCCACAGATCTCCACTGACAATGAGTCATGAACACACACAAACGCAGAGCAGGAGCTGAAAGACGTTCGCACATCATCAGTGTTCCTGTAATATTCCACAAGTCTGCGAGGTGCGCATCACTAAAAAGGCATGAGAGAGAAGAACTGAGAGCTTCTGCCTGGCAAAAAAAAAAAAAAAAAAAATGCTAATGGAAAACATTATGCATACATGAGTGGAAGTAAAAGAGGGTAGGATGCGCCGCGTTTGACAAAAGGCTCGGCAGAGAAGTTTTACAAGGGAAGAGAAAAAAAAGGTGGGGGGCGAACAAGGGTGAGATTAAAGAAAATGGAAGCGAAATATGTTCAAAATAAAAAGGCAAAGAACTCTTTCTTTCCAGTGTGGCTTTCCTTTTCTTCAGAGAGAGTGGCAGAGGGGAGGCAGAGGGTTGGAAGCAACAGAGCACAGAGCGATGGACTACAGGCAGAATTTTAACAGTGTTCTCATTATTTATTTACTGCTCGGAGGAAAAAGACTGCCAGTACATAATACACTGCCGAGAGATCCATATTCTAGGTGTGTATTTGCATAGGTGTGTGTGTGTGTGTGTGTGTGTGTGTGTGTGTGTGTGTGTGTGTGTGATGTGCCACATCTTAGTCAAGGTTATGACTGACAGGTCGTGGAGAACGACCCCTCGCAGCAGCTTCATTCACATTCTGCAGAAGTCACTGAGTGTGAAAGCTATTTCACAGAGGAAACGATGAGGGGCCGGCTGCCTTGAAGCGGCACTGAGACGGCATGAGAAGGGGACTTACACAGACTATAGACTGTGGAGAGAGGGTGATAAATGACAGAGTGGTGGAGAGCGAGAGCCAGCGTGTGGACGGAGAGGAGAGGAGAGGTGAGCGTGTCTGATCGAAAGCTGAGTGGAGGAAACTTTGGTCAGCAGAAGCACCTGCTAATCAGCTAGATGAGGAACATGGATTCAACACTGATGTGCACCAAGAGAATACATGAGAGCAGACACGGTGCTGCTGACTGATCACCTCTTGCAAAAGCAGTTGATCCTGATGTGTTTTTAATTAGATAAAAAGCAACGCCTTGCTGCACTCTTTGTGGATTTGTCAAAAGATATTAAAAAAAAATGTTTTGACTGCTTTCATATGGTCTTTCTGGCAGAGATCAAACAGTTTGTTTTGGTGAACAGAGCCACAGTGACCACCGTTTAGTTAGAAAATGCGCCACATTTGCAGCCAGGTAAAGGCCGCAATCTGCCGCCTTGTCTATGTGAAAGGGAGGTGTCCTATTCCTTCTTTCCTTAAAAGCCGCCACTGGGGTCGGCGTGAACATGTGACATGATGTGAAGCACAAAGTTGGGCGCAAACAGTGACGTACAACATCATGCGTCGGAGGAATATTTAGCCCCGTGATACCAGTGTCAGTTTCAAAACAACACGTCGGCTAAGCTCCTCAGCGACCTGTTCATACAAGATACCATCTTTCACAGTCCCTGTGATCCGGTTATTGACGATTCTCTCGGCTGTGATGGCTAGCATCTCCCGGCTCTCAGTGGCTTTCCAGTTGCTCATCTTGACGTCTCTAGATGGAGTGATGAACTGACTGCTGTCATCAGCTGTTTCCTGGTTTTAAAACATCCTCGGCTGTGGGTCGCACAACAGCGCAGGTCATCGACTCCATCGCCCATCTCACGCAATTGCCGGCACATCGACGACTTGGATTTACATAGCAATGGAGGTGGCAAAAAGTGTACCCTCAAATTGGCAGACCAAAACAGACCCCCAATATACCGCGGTCTGTCTAAATTCGTGGACCTATAGCTGCAAAAAGGACAGCCTAATTGGCGGCTTGCTGCCCAGTATAAAAACGGCTATAGATTTCTGAAGAGCCAGAATGGGCTTCATTCACAGAGAGTCATGTGATGTGTCCGATATCTGCATTAAAAATTCTCCAAAATGCACCAACACCATGTTCACTGACTGGCCGAGCAGACTAGGGGGACAGATTTTTGTACGGCAACCCAGAAGTTATCATCTTTGTTAAAACCATTTAGCTCATCCAAATGTAATAGTCCCCTTCACTGGGTCATTCTGAGATAATCAGTTTCCTGACTTTTGTAAAGTTAAGTAAAACTAACAGTGAACCTGAGTAGAACCTGGTAGCCGCACCCTAAAATATGCTGTGCTTTATCAGTTATTTAATCATTTTTAAATGTATCATCTATGATGATTTATAAAAATGAAGATCATGCTGCACTGAAGAAGATTTGAAACTAGTGATAGAGTTCATAAACTCATGAGAAACTGTTCACTGAGGTAATAAATCGAGTGAGACGTAGGGTCTTTTTTCTCATAAGCTTACATACAATTGGACTTCTTTTTGAAACCAGCAGCCAGCTATTCGAAAAAAATGCAGGTTTTGAGGCTCTTTCTTGTTGAAGTTGCTTTTCAGACCCAGAAGCTCCGTTTATAATGATAAGATCTGTGACTGTATTCGTTGGATAATCTGCGTGGGTGTGATGATTGCCGCCTTGTGTGAGTCATCCTGTCGGGATCTTTTGTTCCCTTGCAATAAAGCCCCTTGATCTCAGGAACGCTTCCTAAATAAATCGAGATAATTAATGTGAGAAAGCAGAAGAAAAAAAAAACATGAAATGAGAGATTTTGACTTGGCGCATTATGTTTTAAAGAGAGCTCCGGTCTGAAAGGAAGATGGTGTAACATTGTGCAAATAACAGCATGAAAAGAGAAATAAGAAAGACGGATACAAGCAGTCGCATCGCTTGAGAGTTGTTGAGCAGAATAAAGAATTGAATAATCCGTCTATCATAAGAGGCTGACTGGCAAGTGGGACATGTAAGTCCTCTTACACAAATTAATGGCTTTTCATGGTGGTCGGGGAGACGGGGCAGGGACGGGAGGGGTGTTATTCCCTAACGTCGACCCATCACTGTTCTCAAATCTTCACTCATCGCAACTCTATAGCCTCTATTCCCAATTCTCATCTCGCTTTTTGTGGTGTGTCACAACAGAGCGTGGGTGGAGCAGAGTGAGGAGCGGAGGGAAGTGAAGGGGGACATCAGGGTTGAAGGAGGGAGGGAGGCGAGGGGATTTTGTGAAAGGAGAGAGACTCGGCAACAGTTTGCAGACGGAAAGGAGCGAGGGTGAAGAGAGCATGAGAGAACGCTGGGAGGAGGAGGAGAGGATTCGACTGAAACAAAGGGATTTGAAGGAGTAAAAACACCAAACAAGTGCAGTGGGCGTGGATAAGAATTTTTCCAGAGGGGAAGGTGATTATCAGGGTGCCTTAGGGGGGGAGGAAGGCTTAGCGAGAGTGGCCTTAATTCATTTGAGTGCTTACACAAAGACCAGAATATGGAGTCTTTATCTCCTCCGCCCAGAGTCCTGCTCACTCCAGCTCCTGTCTCGGCCTGCAGAAAAATACACCTCAAGAAACCTGGCCTCAGTGCACAAAGCACCAAAGAGTCATACTCGAGTAAAAGTAAAGATATTGTGTTAAAATATTACTCTGGTAAAAGTGAAAGTCACCCATAAGAATAGAACTAATTTTAACAAAGGTGCAATATGTTCTTACAACAAATACGGGTGCTCACTAAGTGCTGCCAACTGAAGATGCCATTAGCTAGTTAGCTCAGTTAGCAGTGCAGCTAGTGGTCCACACAGGCAGCTCGGGACACCTGGGAAGTTTCAACGTTTACACCGCTAGCACGGGAGCTTTGAACCCAGACGGGCCGGAGCTAGTTGGTTATCACGCTAGAATCACAACATAGAAGTCAAAATCCTCCTGTTGCATTATTCCTTCACATTCCGTCGATAATTTCAGTTAATTTTTGTTTTCAACAAAATTATCTTACATATTGCACCTTTAAATGTGAAAAAACATAGTAAATTATACATACAGTATATTGGCAGTAAACTATGGATCCATTATCTGACCTATTATTAAATATTTTTCTGCTTTAATCAGTTTTTTGTTTTTATCTGATTGCTGTTGAATTTAAAACATGTTATTTCTGCGCTGATGAAGCAATCTGCAAACTAGTAAGTGAATTTATCAAATAAAAAAGTGAGTTAAAACTAGAATATTTGCAGATGTATAAAGTGGCAGAAGATGAATACATTTAAGTAAAGTACAAGCGTCTTAAAAAAACACACAAGTATTGTTGAGTATTTGCACTGAATCAGCTTATAAGATGTTTAAACCCGCTGCCTGTGCGGTGAATCCAGCTGTGAAATTCCTGATCATTCCCAGGCAGTTTTCCTATCATGATGCTTCATCTTCTGTGACTCCTCAGATCGATGCCGACTACATTATTCACGCAGCAACGTATTTAATGATCAATATCAACACCCCTCACCTATATGCCTGCAGGCACACTTGTATGGAGGCACACATGAGCTCGCTTTTGATGCATTTTGAAGATAGAATGTGCAAAATCCCATTAAATTCCACTCCATCCCTCCGTCTCCCCCCTTTAGTGATCTCACCTAATGCGATCCCCAGTGGCTGCTCCGCTGTCTAAATGCCTGCTTTTATCGCCAAAAGCTTCCGTATTATTCTGATCCAGCTCTGAGCTCTGGCTGACAGCTGAGCTAACATTTTTCTAATATGAACAAAAAAAAACCCCAATTAAAATTCCCTTCCGAATTTGCTCTTACGCTGCAATACGTTGTTGAAATATGAATAATATTGTTGTGTAAACAAGCATAAAGCCTCGCTCAGACGTGTGAATGTGTTTTTTCTCTCCACCCTTCTCCAGTGTGAGCACACAATAAACAAAAGTTATCCCGCCCAGGTGTTTTTAGACATCTGCATGCTGTGCTTCTCCTCCACCCACACACTCCTACTTGTTTGCCCCGGGCTCAAACAAATCAATATATCATTAGCCAGACTCTCCACTCTCCCCTCCCTGTTCTCCATCCAGAGAAAAAAAACCCTTACCTCCCTCCAGCTCCACTCTTAACTCTGTCCTACCCTCACATTTCACACTATTTCATGCTGTTTTTCTCCTCGTTTCCCTCGTATCTCTTTGGCCTCCACCTCCCTATACTCTGGCTCCAGCTCTGCCTCCATCTCCATCCCTTTGTGCTCATTTCTCTGAACCTGCCGCTGATGTGGAAGACAGTGTGAAATAGGGGTAAGAAATGGGAGAGAGGGAGATTGGGGGCGTGAAGGGTGTAAAGGAGGAATTTGAGCCCACATCAGGTAGGGATGGAGACGGTGGGCGAGGGCAGGCGTTGCAGAAATATGAAAGGGAAGGGAGCAAAGCTGGGAGGGGATGGGGAGCATGAGGGGGAGGGGAGCCTCACTGGCATGGCTGGCTGGCGGGCTGTTGGGTGAAATGAATGTGTAATTGCGTTGTAGTGGCTCAACCCTTCACCAGACAAGTGAGTGATGGCAGGAGCGACAAGGCACAACACTCCCCGGTGGAAGTGGCTGAGCGCCGTTGGGGAAAATAGAGAAAAGAGGGTTGTCGGTGTCGGTGTAGAGGCACCAACACCAACCAGGTAGTGACACACCCGCACCCTCCTGCCAAGTGTCACACATGGCAAGCGACTGGCCACTGATTGATGTAGGAAAATGTGTATTTTTTTTTCAAAATCAACACTTATGTCAGGTGTTAAATGAACCATTATCGGCCCACTTGTGGACAAAAACAGTGAGGGCTCGGCTCTGCATCCTCCCCTCACTCTCCTCTCCTCTCCTCGCCCAAAAGAGGCCACCCATTCACTCCACTCACAACCAACCAACCCCGCCCTTCTTACAATTTTTTCCTTCTTTCCCTATTCTCCCCTCAATCTCCTCTTTATTTCCCCTCCTCCTCCTCTCCTCCTCTCCTACTCTCCTCCGTCCCTCCACTCAGAAACGAAGCAAGGAGGGGTGAAGAAGAGGGTAATTAAAATGGGGATGCTGTGCAGTGAAATGAAGCCGGTACAAAGACACACCATCGCACACCATGAGAGATGAAAATATGAATGGAATAAGACACGTTTCAGTGTGGAGATATAGGCGGGAGACGTAGCTGAACAATGTGTGGTTTCATTTTTTTTTTTAAATTTTATGTTCATCCCGTCTCTCAGCCGGCTTTGATGACCCACCCACTCCTCTCTCACACGCACACACACACACGAGGAACAAAGCAGCGCAGAGCTTTTTGATTGATGTGCGTAGCCCCCGGACAGCTGATGAAACAGGTGAGAAAGTGGCAGCTCACACACACACACACACACTAAAAAAACAGAAGAAGAGGGGAATCAGATCCCAGTAACTGTAGCATGGTGACTGCAAAGAGAGAGGGATTGGCAAGACCGGGGAGGGTGCAGATGGAGGAGTCACCTTGAGGGAGAGGAGGGGAAGGAGGGAGGGGAAGGGGACACAGTGGCAATGCCAATTTATTTCTTTTTTTCAGGTCATAAGCTCGCAGGTAGGGAAGGAACACACTTGATGAGCGATTAAACTGCATCCCGAAGAGGAGCGTAGAATTCAGCCGTGTGCAAAAAAATAAGGAAAAGGTTATGATACAAGAGAAAATCCAGTAATGTTGAGGAAAAAGCTGCACAGGTGTCAGCGTCTGTTGTGTCTGTGTGTGGCACCGAGCACAGCCGGTGTGTTTGTGTGGTGACTAAACACAGGAATCAGAGGGATCCTGGTCTTTCCTCTCAGCGGAGGTGGAAATGAAACAACATTGATTTAACTCTCAGACGCAGCTTTACAGATTGATTCTTCACACCAGAATGAAAAAAAAAAAAAAAAAAAAAAGTGCATGTCATGGGAAGTACAAGTTGCATTTATTCACAACAGCGCAGACCTTACGCTCGCCTGGATTAATGTTTATCACAGCCACACATTCAGGCGTGAGCTCTGCAGGGACGGGACTCAAACCGGCCTGTGAAGTGAGGAGGATTAATGTTGCAGTGTGTTTAAATGGTGTCAGGCTGGATGTTATTTTACTATTATTTTAAAATCCTGAAAGGGTAACATGTTCTCTTCATTACACAACAGTGACATCTGTTGGCGGAGAACTGACAAACACTTCAAGTCTGCTGATATTCTATGATTTATATATTTTCTTGCTGTCAGTGAAAAAGGCAAAAAACCAACAATGAGTTTAAATGTGTAGCCGAGACCTGTGTTTTATTTTCTTTGTGCCATAAACCTCAGAGAACAATGAGTCTGGTTGTCGCGTTCGCTCATGCTATAAACATGTGATTTATTTACAGTCAGTCCCACATAAACTGTACTGCTGCTATAAACAGGCCTCCTCCACTAAAGGGCCAAAACTGAACATGAAATAATCTAACTGGCTCTTGTTACTGCTTTATTTTATTAACATGTTGTGGTGTTTTATAATTTAATTGTGATTGTTATTGTTATTGCTTCATCTTCAATTCTTTATCTTTTATTATTCTTAGCCACCCATATTTTATGGCAGTCCTGGAGCGCATTAGTCTCTAAATGCATTTTTGTTTTGTTAATATCTCGTGGAGTTTCTTTTTTTTAAATCACTACAGCACTTTAAATTGCATTTTGATTTGTTTGAAAGGTGCTATGCGAATCAACTCTGATTGATTGAAGAAGTCCTCGGCTGTTTAAAGGGGAAAATAACAAACCATTTCTAAAAAAAAAATATATATTTATAGGCCATTTTCAAAGATTTATATGTTCAGTGGGAGCAAAAGACCCGAGGCTGACAAGCTGAGGGATTCAGAAAGTACTGACAGGCAGACTAACACACTGTTCATTTAAGCATTTACACTGGATTTAATGACAATTATGAAATATAAATAACATCCTGAGCCTTTTTTATTTACTTAACAAATGCTAATGAATAAACAAAAGCAGGGATGCATGATTTATATTTAGCCAAGAAATTATCGTATCAGTATCAGTACATTTTTATTATTGGCTATTTAACGGTATCTGTGAAATTCTCGTTGATAGAGATGATAAAATGAAGCCAAATTGCTCTCAATGACTGAACAAGTAAACATTTACAGACCTCAAAATGTGGCTTTTTGCACCAGTTGATTGAAGAAGAAGAAGAAGAAGAAGAAGAAGAAGAAGAAAAATTAGAAGAAGAAGAAGAAGAAAAATTAGAAGAAGAAGAAGAAGAAGAAGAAAAATTAGAAGAAGTAGAAGAAGAAAAATTTGAAGAAAATTAGAAAAATTAGAAGAAGAAGAAAAATTAGAGGAGGAAGAAGGAGGAGGAGAAGAAGGAGAAGAAGAAGAAGAAGAAGAAGAAGCTTTCTTACTCTTCAACTACAGGTTAGAAAATTTTAATTAGGCTATTGTTTATCTTATTGCTCCCAGTCATGAGAAACAACTAATTATCAGTTACCAGTATCGACTGCTTGCTTGAATGAACCATGTCTGATTTTTTAAAAGCATGTATTATTTTGGGAGATGGCACCCTTCTCCAACCGCCATGTCTTTATCACAGCAGACGTTTTAAAAGCATAGGTGTCAATAATAACATTCATGCTGGCACCGCTCTATTCAAACAGCTAACACCTATTTCCTGGATAACCCCTGAATTAAGGGCTAATGGATGAGACAGACTGTCTATGATTTCTCTACACTTACCAGTTTTTAATGAATCATTTTTAGTCAGCTGCTGCAGTAAACACCATATAACCACTGACTCATAACATGTACGTATCAGCTTGTTTGTTTGTTCGTCGTTCCATCAATTAAGGTAGCGCATCACATTAAGATTTTACACATTACTCCATAATTAGCCTCCCCTTAGTTCTCACTAAATTACTTTGATCCTCCATTCTAAGTGATCCGGGAACTAATTGTTAGCTGTTTGCTCATTTATTTCTGGTTCATTCCCTATTAATTAGTAAAATGGCTTGCTGGAAAGTGTTACTGTGGAAGAGTGAGAAGGAGAAAGCTGCAAACGCCAGCATCAGAAGATCAATTTGTAGCAACAATAACCAAGAAAGGAAACATCCTCGATGATTAAGAAGATTATTGTGAGTGTTTTAAACTAAACCAAACTCAAGGTCAATTGAGTTTTCTTGTGATTTTCTTTCTGAGTTACGACTGGAGTAAAATTGACAGAATATAAAGACGGGGCATGAGGGAGTGAGAGCAGCAGACAGGCAGGAGGCTCCTGGCAGGTATTTGGACAGAGATGAAGCACCAACAACAGCATAATGGGCCACACAAATACACCCGAGACAGAAGAGGAAGTATTAACACATGGCATGGTAGTACAAGCTGTAGGAGTAGAGAACAGTGTTTGTAACACAGTTTGAGCTTCTGTCCTAATAACTGCCTGCTCTGTGTGGTTTGTTAATGGTCACAGGACGGACAGACAGCCGCCGCTGTGGGGGCATTAGGAAAGGAAGAGGAAAACCTTTAATGCTTCATGTTTTAAGGTGTCCTTGACTGTAATTGTGAATAAGGAAGCAGGCTTGCTTCACTGATTGTCGGAAATTATGTCAGTAAAAGCCTTTGTTGAGAAAACCAAGGACACTCCGCTTCTTGAGTGCTGACAAATGAAACAGGCAGCAATCTGGTGGTAATTTCAGAGCCCGTACACAAAAAAACACATAAACGTACTGTAATTCTATTTTAACTGAAATATTCAAAGTTCTTCCAAGAGATTTTAAATTATAGTTTGAAGTTAGAAAGTAAGGCATGATTGAAGTCCTACAAGACATTTTTCTACTAATTTGCAACATAGAAATGTCGTCTTTGTTTTATTGCCTAAAAATGGTTGCAAAGTTGTTTTTCTGTACTTATAACAATCTTTAAAGGCCACGGGAGATCTTTTCTACCAGCAGCCATCAAACTCCTTCCCTTCTGTAGGACGTACAGCTAAATTCAAAACACTGGCCACACTAATATTAATATTATGTGCATTATTGGGTTTCTTTTCAACACATGCAATACTAATTTGAATACCACAAGAAACACCACTTCTCATTATTATTAATGAAGCATTATTACTTTGATTATCAGGTGCAACGTTACTTCTTTTTTACTACCTTCAGTATCATTGTCAATTTCTAATTTAGTGGATTTTTAGTTAATTCTTGAACTGTCTTATTTTTATTGCTATTGTAATTTTTCACTGGGCCCAGTGAGTGACCCTACCTAACTGTTGTTTGTATGGTGCTGTAGTTTTTTGTAGCAGTCTCTAGCCACACAATATCCTTCGGGATTAATAAAGACTTATACGTGTGTGTGAAAGATAGGTGTAAGCACTGGGCAGCTCCTACAGTGAAGGAGAGGTATCACGGGTCCTTCCCTCCTGCTGCTGTCAGACTGTACAACCAGCACTGCTCCCAATAGACCTGAAGACCTCACTGTGCAATACAACTATACAAGACTCATTTCTGGTTTGCGCTATCTGGTAATTTTTTTTAATATCCATATAACTTTTATGTATTTGTAAATAAAAATTCACAGCCACACTGTTTATAATTACATGTTAATTTTGTACAACATCATGTTTACATGTATATACGAGTCTATTCAATGTCTTACCTTTTTAATTATATCGTTTATTTTTTACTATCGTTATTAGTTTTTTATGGTAATATTCTGTCCTTTGGCAGCTGTCGCAAACAAATTTCCCCGTTTGTGGGACAATAAAGGAATACTGATTCTGATTGTGATTCTGATGATTCTGAAGAATTTGTTCTTTTTGAGAATTTCTTGTATAGATGATCGTGCTTTTTTACTTTTATTGCCTAAAAGCTTTCTTACTGTTTATTTTCTTTTGTTTTTACATGTTCAAAGAATATAATTCAAGTCACTGCTGTCAAAATTAGTGATCCTCTCTGTTGCTGTGGTGACTGAATCTGATGGGTCACAGAATGTGTTGTAACGCCGTCCAGCAGGTGTCCTCAGTGAGCCGCGTTACGGTGGTCACTGTGCCAACGACACGAACTGTCGCAACAAACCAGGATGCGCGCGCATCTTAGCAACGGAAGTCAGAGTTTGTTGTTGCTCCTGTTAACTTCCCTATCCGAAGCTAAACACTGAAACCCACACATGTTTAAGGAAAATGTCGGTCTGTTGCGTGTCTGGCTGCGGAAATGAAAAAGTACACCTTAGCAAGCTCAAATTTTTCACAATACCATTTGGATATCGGACGTTTCAGGCCAACCGGAGAATATTATGGCTACAAGCAATCCAAAAGGTGAACGGCAGCGTCGAGGACCTCGCACGAGATGCTCGTATTTGTGGCGCTCATTTTATAGCAGGTTGGAAAACTACTGCTTTCGTTTTTCCACATGCCATAACAACACGCTGAGCTATCCATTGAGTTGGCAAGACTTGGTGGAAAGTGAGGTTTAACGTGAGCTAGTTCACTTTGAAGTTGATTAAAAACGTTTTTGTCTTTTCTGATTACAGGACAACCGTCCATGGATATCAACAGTCCCGACTTTGTGCCTTCGGTGTTCACATACCACAAACAAAGCACCGGCTACAAGAAAAGAGGGGAAGGGTAAGAAATAAACATAAATGTTTTTAGCTAGATAACTGAGTAAAGATATCATCGGCGAGTGCATACTTGATGTTGTTATTGTATGTAGCTAGCTAGTTAGCTAGTGCGCTAGCCCCCAGTTTGTGCCAAACGTTACATCGTAACACATGAGCGCCAGAAACTGGGGTAGCAACTTAGCGTACCGGCTAGCTAGCAAACCAGCTGCACCAACAAAACACTAAATAAATCATCCAGAACAGCCTTGTACATATAAGTGATCATTTTTAAAAACGTACTATTTTTACTCTTGTGTTATTACCCACCCAAGACTCACTGCTCGTCTTATTTAGTAACGTGACCACAAAACATTTGTTTTCATGCACAACTGAAGCAATTACTGCTTAGCTGTCTAGTCAACTGCCAGAAAGTTGTTATTTTAATCAATAATTCATGTCTTCAGTGATATTTTTTTTTCCCCAAGCAAAAATGACCAACATTCTCTGGTTTCAGCTTCTTGATCGTAGTGATTTGCTATCTCTCTTGAATACAAATAAGTAGGTTTAAAGGGGCACTATATGGTTTTGGGAAGCACATTTTATTTATGCGTAGATAAACAAATTGCAAGTGCTCCTTCACAAGCAACTGGACTGGTTTCAGTTTCTGGAAGACTCTTGAACAACTCTGAAACTCAGAGCTGACATTGTCTTTAATGACTCTGTAAGGACACTCCCACACTGTGTTTAAAAGCCTGCAACTCACCTCCAGGTAGTTATAACTGAAGAAGCCTTTTGGATGAGAGGTGAAACCTCTTCAAGTATCTGAAACAAGTCCGGTTGCCGAACGATACAGCTCTAAGAATTAGCATGACCTGGATGACTGAAAACCTTCATCAACATCAATGAACAAACTGACTCATGATTGAATAAACAAAAAAATCAAACTGACCTTGAAGAACAACACAATTTCATACTGTTTAACTGTACTATTTATCTAATAATATAAATATTGAATTGTTGCAGTGTAACATTTTTTTCCTCTCCAAAACTACATGGTGCTCATTTAACACATTGTAATGGGAAACACTTTTGTATATCACATTTTCCGACAGTTTGTCGGCAGGCTCAAGAAAAACATTTACAAACCAACTGATAATGACAGCCCTGTTTTTGTGGTAGTTGAAGGCACAATTTGAACTTTAAGATAGGAGGTAATTATGATAACATCAGGTGCATTTTTCATTTCCTGGCTAATATGCCCAATGAGTGATGGAATATTTAGATAATTGCCATAGAAATCAAACTCGCACAAACCACAAAGCCTGATAGCAAACCAGATATAAAGCATTTCTCCAGAGCAGAAAAAATTATCGTCCACCAACTACTCTTGCTGTCCGCTTTAAAGATATTTTCAACTGGTAAAATGCAGAGTTATAGGGGTGATTGCAAAAGAGATCATTTCTATATTTAACCCACCTATAAATTTAGTTTCCAAACAGAGACCAAACCAATAATAGTATTGTCTTAAATTTTAAGCACATAGGCTACATGTCATGCCTGATTACACTTCTTTAGCTCCAGTTGTGATCATCTGGCCACAATAAACGTAAGCTTCACAGAGACATACCTTTGCTGGCACCCCAGGTATCTAATTTGTGTGTTTGCACTTTATGATCGTTTGATCTAGTGTAAAGCAGCTCTAGTCATATGTGCTGTTCAATAAAATCAGTTTTGGCACGACACCCTAAATGCATTGTTCGCTCGGCCACTAGGGGGTTCAGTGAGCCCCGTGAACCATCGCAAACTGCCCCTGTTGCCTCAAGATAACGTGGCATAAAGTTGAAAGACTAGGATTCTCAGTCATTGTGTGTGAGGTTTCCTGCCATATAAAACAAGTTAACATTATGCACTAATATCTCTGTGAGGGACCTAGTCAGTCGGCAATGAGGACAACAGGTAGTAACTTCAAAAAAAGGGGTTTTATTTACCCAAACCATAAGGTAACAGAATTTCTCCAATGAAAATAATAAAGGACTGGGCCCATAAAAGAGGTCAAATTAACAGAACTGTACAAAAGTCAACTGAACAAACTGACAGAAGACAAACCAGACTTAAACAGACCTCTTAATGATCACAAGAGGGGTTAACTTAAACACTGAACACAAAAAACAAACGCTAACTTACAAACAAAGCCGATCAGGAAAATTAACTCATTGGAATAAACAATCTATATCTAACCAAACTAAATGAAATTACTGATCGTCTAAGAAAATTAATAAAAATAACTAAAGCATTAAATCTCCCCCCCATGGTACACCGGCCCTTGGGTTGGCCCAATTAGCAATGCCTGCTATAAAATGGCCGAGCTTGTGGGGGCGGATCCTTTCGCCTGGAGGATCCCAGCAGCATCCCCAACAGCACCGGTAACTCAAACAAAAAAAAAAAGAAATCAGAAAACAATACTGAAACAAAGACTGTATAAAAGCTAACTAAATGTGCGTGCTCAAATAGAAAACCAATGTACTGTCAAATAATAAAGTGTGTTGTATGAAACCAAAACCCTGTGTGTGATTTATTTCAATACTTAATGTTAAACTAATATAAACCAACTTAATTGAATATATAATCTGCATAAACAAAATACAGCTAACTTAGTTATAGAAACAAATAGTGTGATAGTGTAGGTGCAGGGGGTTACCACTGTGTCATGGCTGTGTGGCCACAGCTGTGGCCATCACAATCTCTAACACATCGAGTTGTTAATGCTCTATTTATGCTTTATTGTGCCTTATTGAACCTTTCCTATGCTGCTTCGACAAAGAGATATATGTGACATATTCAGTGTGTATTTACATCGGTTCCTTTGATTTTTTCGTAGGATTTGTGGTCGAAGTAAAAAGCGGCGCCGTAAAGCCAGCGAGGAAGCAGAAGAACAGACAACTCCACCCAGAGCTGATTCTCCTGATGACATCCATATGCCACTATCTCCATCAGTGATAGAGGTAGCATCCAGAACATGGAATTTATGCATTTATTTTTTGCTTATAGAAAACATTAAATCAATTGATTTTATTTTTGTGTGTGTTAAGAAGGCGTAAAAGTTTACTTTGGGGATATTTTCTGTGTGTGCAGGAAAAAGAAACAAAGACTGAAGATGACGAAACTGAAAACAAAACAGTCACATCAGAAACAACATCGAGTCCAAACAAGGCATCACCATCATTGAGATTACCAGCAGGACTCCCAGATATAAACAAAATGATTCCCACTCTGCTTCTGAAATCTGTATTTAAACCAGCAGGTGGGTATCAGTGTGAGCTGTGCGACCAGAGCTTCACCACTCCATCGCAGCTTGTCAGACACAAACAGCTGCATGAAGAACCACAGTCCTTTATCTGTGAACATTGTGGAAAGCTTTTCACAAAACATACAGATTTCACTGAGCACCAGTGTAGCCACGAGTATTCCTTTGCGTGCAACATGTGTGATCGATCTTTCAATACAAGTCAAAACCTCAAGAGACATAAACTGCTGCATGTCAAAGATGGCAGGAAGTGCCAAAAGTGTGGTGTGCTCTTCTGTCAACGCCATAACCACATTTTGTATGTGCCACAGACTGAGTCTGAACAGGATTCTTACATCGTTGAGGAATCCTGCAAAGATTTAGACGGTGATGGGATGGCCGAAAACACTCAGTGGGTGAAGCCAGAGCCCGATCAGACTGCTGACCTGGATGGTGGTGCCCAATGCACCATGACTATAACACATTTGCCGACGACTACCATACAGACTCCTTGGTCTGCACCACAAACCCGCGCCCCTTTACCCAAGACCCATAATGCCCTACCCCCAGCCTCACACACAAGGATCTTAACAGAAATCCCTGTACCGGTATTTAAAAAACCTTTCTCTGTGCCACGTCCAGCCCCGCCAGTGCCCAGGCGCTCGAGGACCAACTACCCTGCAAACTTTGTTCAGCCCCATCTCCCACATCTCCCAGAGCTCACGTCTTCATTAAAGATGTTTTCACCACAGTTCCTCACCTCAGCATTTCTCGAGGTTAAAAGAAACTATGAATATATTTTAAGCAAACCAAGAGCTGTTAAGATTGAGGATGTTGTAAAGGAGGAGCCATGCGAGCTGCCACTGATTCCCCCGAGTCAGGCAACAGTTGCACAGCACATCAAAGGGGAAAGAGCTGCTTATGACCTGGAGATCATGCTCTGATCTGAACAGTTGGTGAATATGCATGACTTAAAAAAAAAAAACAGTGAATGAGTCCTTTATATTTGTCACTACGATTTAACTGTCCCCTCAGCTATTATGTTTCACATGTCACTACTGCTTATACTGAGATTTGGGATTTGAAGCTAAAAGGACATTTCTGCAGACACATAAGAGTGTTTGAAAGATACTAAAGCTAAAATTTTAGCTAATTTGGGCTCATTCTACTGTCAGTATGCAACACTCTTGCCACCTGTATGGCAGATGTCACATTTTGTTTAATCTTCCCATGTTTTATGTGAATACACTGTGAATGTATTGCTGCCGACTTCTTTAAAAGAACAGTTTTTAAGATATGGTCAGAATTTTAGTGTTAAACAAACAAAATTATCAACAGAATCTGGTGAAACAACAGTGTTGACGTTTTGTCAAAGACGTCTATGTACTGTGTTCTAGAGATGTCTACTGAAGTTAGCATCGTACCTAAGCCTCCAGTAAGAGTGCCAGGCTTTGAAGTCAACTTTTGTAGTAGCCAAACCATGCAATTACAACATTACTGCTTCACTGTGGCAGAAAAAGACTTGCATTGTGAAAGAGTGTCACTTCTCCCATGGAATGACTCCTCAAAATTTGAGCCACTAGGTCCGATATCATTTGAAAAGTCTAAAAAACAGCAGTCAGATGAAATCATTCAACCTCTTTTCAAGTTATCTGGCTCTGTAGACGAAAGTCTCTAGTGCATACGCTACTTGAGACGCACAATGCAGGCATCTTTCACAGGAATGAATGGAGGTCCGCCACTGAAGCTGTGTTGGGATTTTAATATGTTATGTCCATGATTGTACCAGCAAGAGGCAATATTCTGGAAAGGAAAACATGTTACACTTATTTTCCTTGCTAAACAGAAAAAATGCAACCGTTCACCCTCCAAATTCAGTTTCTGTCTTTTGCTGAACTAAAACAAGCTGAATTGCATTGTTAACTCATCTTAAAACACGGTTCATTCAAACTCCACAGAAACTAGATACCAACACAGTCTTGATTTGTCTTTCCACATTCACCTCTGATTTGGTCAAAATTAATCCTCAATTCACAGGAAAATGTGAAAATATTCTGTCTCTACACTCAGTTTTCACCTGCTGCTGCTACTAAGTTCTCTCTCTGTGGACATATTTTAAAGATTTAACCTGTAACAGTTTAACTTAATGTAGTTCTGCTCTTATGAGTATATCTAACTTGCCTGAATTGAATTTAGACTGCAGGCTTAATTATGTTCTCGGCCATTTGTGGGGTAAAAATCAGTTTAGTCTGTCAGCAAAGTAAAGCACATTGCTATGAATGATGTCATGACCGTATATTGTACAGCATCATGTCTGTTTTCTATCTACCTCGGGAACCACATATGCTTTTTTCTTTGTTTTACATTATAAAAGTTGTGTTTTCCTCCCATGTATACTAACACTGTGGTAATTCCAGTATTTGTGATAGGTACATATGAGATTTTTTTGTTTACTTGTTTGTACTTTAATGTGCAAGAGGAAGAAATCAGAGTGATGTACTGAGTGGGAAAACTTCCTTTTTTAAGAGACTTGTTTTTCCCCATAACATCAGGAATCTAACCTGCTATAACCTGCAGTACATTAACACGACATAATTAGATTAAACACTTGCTCACTTTGAAGCTTCAAGTGCAAAAATCTTTGTTAATGTATCAGCTCGCTGGTAATCCTGTCTTTGTGTATTTCTTTAAATCAACTTTATGTCCGTTTTGGTCACTACAGTCAGTTGATGACGATTTCACACCAATAAATTTTAAAAAATGTTTTCTTTGTCTCATGTCTACGCTATCTTTATAGCATTTAGATCTGAAAACACCTGACATTAAAGCTTTTAATTCAAACCACACAAAATCACAGATGATAAGCGTTGCCATGGCGAGTTAAAGAAACGCAAAAACGACCTATTACTCATCAGTCATTGCATGTGCAGGTGTAACACAGTTCATTCAAACTTCACTCTGTCTATATCAGATTTTCATTCGTACACAGTAACAAGAAAGATGAAAGAAACGATCTGTACAATTGCACATACCAAAACATACAGTAACAAAATGAAAACGCCGTTTGCTGGCCTCCTTTTTTGACTTGAGTTATTTTGCTTCTTCGGCCAAAAGGTTCTGGATTTACGGGCCCAAAAAGATTTGTCAGATTTGTCCTGACGTTGGCACTAGAGCGATTGATAAATTGACCCAAAACTGTCTGCCTGCCTGTCTTGGACCGACCTCTTATCGGTGTGTCACATTGCATTAAAAAGGCCAGCTTGTTCTGCGAGCTGCGATACAATCCTGTTGCAGGAAAAAAGGCCACAGCACAATAACAGCGAGGTGCCTTCATGCCTTCATTTGTCGGACCTCTTTGTCACTACATTTGATTGTTGTAAATAAAGGGTGCTTTTACCTCGTCTACTACACCATTGTTAAGAATTAAAATAAAATGAGGATGTTGCCTATCGTACAGACCTACATATAATCAAAGTTAGATCAAGATTTATATGGATTTAATGATTATTTAAGGGTGAAGATGATTAATATTTTCTTACTGCTTTTATTATCCTAGTAAGACACCCTTTAAACTGTCACCATGAAGCTAAATTAGATAATTTATTAATGCTTAATTGGATAAATACAAACGTTTCATAAGTGCAACTTTTGGGTTGCCAGGTTGTGATAAATTCCTCTAGTAGATGTTTAAATGCCGTCAGCAAACCAAAATAATTACTTCGAAGTTCAGACTTGATGGTTAACAGAAGGTTTGACCCTTTTTATTTAGCACCTTTGATGCTGTACACACAGGGTGGAAGTCATGACCCTTTATCAGTGACTTTTTAACATGTCTGACTTCAAAACTGGTTAATTATTAAGACGGAAAACCCATTAACCTTTGTCTAAAAAAGGAGGAGAAACAACAGCCAAAGGGAACCCAAGGTTGCCAGGTTGTGAAGGTCAATGGATAATTAATTTATAAAGCATTAGTACATGTTTTAAGCATCAAAGTTCAACAAAAAATGAAAGTTAAGTCATTACCTACTCATCGCTATGGTGATGGAGAGTCAGGTTTTGTAGTCATTCACAGCAAAACAGCATTGCAGAATTGAATTAAGTAGATGGGGACTTGTTCTTTATTTCTGAGTTTGTATCCTCTCCAAAAGCTCCAAATCATAATAACAGTACAACTTATTGCTAGAATTATATAAAAATACAGTTTAGCTGTTTAACAAGCTCACTAAACAGAACTGTGGTTAAAACATATTAACAAAATCATAACTTAAATATTTTGTAAAATTTTACTTTTTAATTTTGTTTTTTTACTTTTATTTTTCAAATCTTTTTGGCTGTTTGTTGATTACATTTTTGCAAAGGTGTTGATTTCCTTTTTTTCTTTTAAGTTCCAACCTCAGCTCATGTAATATGTCTGTAATATAGACAGTGTATTACAGACAGACAACTAAAACATTGTACAGTACTTACAGCATAAAATCATGCAGCCCATGTTATCAGGCTTTCATTCTTAGGTCCTGGATGAGTTTTTGAAATTAAAAAATGCATATAGTTTCACCAGACGGGGCAGTTCACCTTTATTTTAGCCCATAAGCCAAATACATACCATATGCATTGTGTCCTATGGGAGGCTTTGCCTCATAATAAAAATAAACCCTTATGCAACTCATAAAAGAAACACATTTATTCCAAATTAACTTTCCATGTCAATAAATGCCAGAAAAAGACTGTATATTAAGTATAAGGAAAATAAAATGTTTTCTTTTTTTTTTTTTTTCATTTAAAACGAAAACAGTGACATCATGTAATCAAACTGGTATTTAAAGGGTTAAAATCCTGAAAATTAATTAATATTTGGTATTTTATTATCAGGACTGTTGACTGAAAGTTGAAAATAATAATATATAGGTTTTGTAAGGTGGTTTTTCGACATGCTACCTTTTTTTTTTTTTTAACTAAATGTGGTTTGAGTAAATCTTTTTTATTATTTTTTATCAATCGCATGAGGGATAAATATCACTTAGAATCTATATGGTTTTGAATCCTTTCTAAAGAAGAACTAGGTTGATATCTGCATTGGTTGTATTTGTCATATCCACAGTTCATTCTTTCAAACCCTCTTGCAGCCCAGATGAGAGTCCAGTCTGACTCCATCTGCACGCTGTACGCACCCCATTGGTCAGAAGCTACCGGGTAATGGTGGGAGAGGGTTCCGATTGGACGCATCGGCTGTCACTCACAGCGAACGACGGCTGCGATTGGCCGACGTGCCCGAACCTGAACCAGCAGATTGGCTGATACTTGTCCGCCTCGCTGCCGAGATGACAGGCGAGTGGTGCTGATGCTGTGACAATGGGAGTCATCCAGACAAGCAGCATCTGGACCGAGTGTGCTTAAAAAACACAGCGGCGGCACAACGAGTCCACTGACCGCGTCCGGACGGGAAGGCAGCCGGGTGAGAAAACACCGGGGAAGGAAGCTCCAGCTGCGGCTCTGAGAGGGTGAGTTAACCCCTGGAAACAAACTGACATGCCCGGGGCGTCCGGTTGGTTGCTTCCTGCGTGGGGGGCAGGGGAGGGGGGCAGCACTCAAGTACGATACGTCGGTAGACAAACTGTAAATCCCACTGGCGAGGTGAAGCAAGGTTAGCGACCTTTTAGCTGCTTCCCCCCGCATTCATAAATCCAAGATGTCTCGCTCCCTGAACACACTGTGCTGCTGCTGGAAGGAAGGCAGCTGTGAGTCAACTCATCCCCCCCTTTGGTCGACTGCATTGCGGAGGGAGCATGCCGTGCAGGAGAGCTAGTGTCTTATTATTCCTCTTACTGCCTTTAAATAAGAAGTCAAGCCTCCAACGCTGAAGGCTGTTTTACTGTGACAGGTCCTCTCTCACATCCTCAGGTTTCACTCTGACACATCAGCAGCATGCCTACAGATCCAGTTGGAAGCATTTGTCACAGAATGAAATTCTCACTTGGATATTAAATGTTATTATCAAGATATTTGATTTTGACCACTGAAACTCTTAAGGGCTATTGCATGGATTTGCACAGATGTGTAGTGAGCCTGCAGTGCATGCTGGGATTTGAAGTCTGAGGTGCCATGTGTGCTAAAAGGATAAGTTCACCCAAAAAAAATGAAAATTCAGTAATCATCCATTCACTTCCATGCAGATGGAAAGTTGGGTGTTGTTGTCCACAAAGCATTTCTGGACGCGGGGACCTGTTTTAAAATGTTTAAAAACATCCCGAAAAATGGCGCCATTCAGCTCGTCCACCGTAATTCTCCGAAAGCCTGAAGATCCCAAATTGCCAAATTTAAGATGAAATCTTCATCGTAGCAGCTAAGCTAGAAGAATCAGCATGCCCAGTGTTTTTTCAAATCAATTTGGAATCTCAGGGCTTCTAGAGACTTGTGGATTAAGCCGGACGAGCTGTATGGAGAATGACGATATGTCAGAAAACGTCTATGTATTGTGTTGAAGTTAGCATGCTAACTAGCTAGCTCCAAGCCCAGAAAACCGTATTCTCCGAGCGATCCAAAGCTCCTGTGTCAGTGGCGTAAACACCAACACGCCCTTGGTACAGTCACGGATGTATAAACAGAATACATTAAAAATAAGTTAGCACTTTGTGGCATCATACATATTTAATATATATATTTGCACCTTTAAAAACAACTCTCCAGCAGCCTCTGGGTGAGCAGATGATGTCTGAATTGCAATTTTTCTTTGAACTGTTCCTTTAGGTGCAGCAGTTCACGCACAGTATGTTGTTTCTGCAGCCATAGACATTCAGATATATCCTGAAAGATTCCATTTTGTGCTGCTGTTGTAAAATCGCCCGGCTCTCCCCTCTGTTTCTAAGTGCGGTGATGGGAGCGTTCAGCCGGCAGAAGTTTTTCCAGGAGCTCGCTCATGGCTGCCTGCTGCCTACAGCTCAGCAGGGCCTCGAGCAGGTATGGCAGCTGCTGGTTATCTGCCTGCTGTGTCGGCTTCTCTGGATGTTGGGTGAGAGTCCAGTTGTTTTTGTGCCCGCTCAGTGTTATCTGCCCTTCACATAGCCTGCGTCATCATAATCTCCTGTACTATCTGTTATCTGCCTTTTTCTTTTCTCACAACGTCAGGCCTCCCCTCGTTCGTGAAACACCTGGGAACGGTGGCGGGAGGTTTCTACACCCTCTACCTGTTCTTTGAGCTCCATATGATCTGGGTGGTCCTCCTCAGCCTTCTCTGCTACCTCTTCCTCTTCCTGTGCCGCCACTCCACCATCCGGGGCACCTTCCTCTCCATCACTGTGCTCATCTACCTGCTGCTGGGGTGAGAGAGAGAGTCTGATGTGAAGTTTGATGTGAACACTTCTCAACGTCGGTCGGACGACTGATGAGTTTTGTGGTGAGAAAAACATCCAGACTGAAACTGTTCTTATCCGATTTTCTCAGAGAGCTGCACATGATGGACACCACAAACTGGCACAAGATGAGAGGTGAGCCAGGCAGCAACATTTGACACATCACTGCAGAAGTAAAAGCATTAAAATGTGACTGATGATGCTCTTATGTTGGAATGGAGTGACTGTTCACGTGCTGCTTCTGTCGTCCAGGTTCACAGATGGTGGTCGCCATGAAAGCCATCTCTCTGGCCTTCGACCTGGACAGAGGCGTCGTGGCCAGCGTCCCCTCGCCCATCGAGTTCATGGGCTACATTTACTTCGTTGGCACGGTTATCTTTGGTCCCTGGATCAGCTTCAACAGCTACAAAGAAGCTTTAGAGGGCCGTAAGCTGGTAAGCGTGATACGGTATCTCTTAAGAATTGAAGATGGTGGGGGTGAGGATTATTTAAAAAGATTTATCCGCTAACTGTTGAAATCTTTGGCTCTTTTCTTCTCTCTACTCAGAGCTTTTCCTGGCTTTTAAAAGTGTCTGTTAGCTGGGTGAAGAGCCAGGTCTGCCTCGTTATATCCAACTGTGTGGCGCCCTACCTATTCCCTTACTTCATACCGGTCTACGGAGACAAGCTGCTACGAAGGTGAGCAGAATACAGAGGTGCTTGTAAACAAAATCAAACTCCCCGTTTGTCCGCAGCCTGGGACCGCTCACGGCTTAATTTCTCTTCTTCTACTCTCTGCTTTTGTTTACAGCAAAAAGAGGAGGAAGATCAGGTAATAAACTTTCCAGCTCACGTCGTGGGCACCCCCTCTGTTTTTTGTTTTGGTCTTTAAAAGGGGCTCTGTGTAACGATTAGGATTAGTTTACATGTATGATAAGCTCTTTTATTTGGGCACATGTTAGCAGATTGTAACGTGGTGTCAAAAATGACACCTTCCCCGTCTCTCTCGGCCGCCTACACAAGCCTGTGGAGGATTTGTTTAAGTTGTGTGATGCGGCTGGACTGTGGATTTCTTTGCAGAGGATTTTTTTCACAGCAGTCCAAAGAACGTGACTTTCTGCACGTCCTCTAATGCCTCATCTTTGTGCCCCCCTCTGCTCCACTAACACAGAGCAGCACCAGCTCACGTTAGTGTAGAAATGACTTCCAGCACGACACACAAGTTCCACAGAGCCCCTTTGATAGATTTCATGTTTACCGCTCATCCAACACCTTTACCTCCAAGCATGTTTCCACCTTATTCCCCCTCTTCATGCAGCCACATGTGTGCCGGGGACACCCGTCTCACCCTCTCATTTACCGTCGTCATCTTGTGGCGAGGTGTAGTTCATCACACGGCAAGTCAGTAAAACATTAATGTGTATTTAATAGCTCAGTAACATTAACCGCCTCACCTTCTCTCTCTGTTCTTTTGCTTCTCAGAGGTACACCGGCGAAGTATGTCTTTTAAATTTTGCATAATGATTAATTGATTCAGCGCGGTCTAAACTGATATTTGAGTGTAACGTCCGTCTTTTTCTTCTCCTTTATTTCGATGTCGTTGCATTAGGTGGTTGCTGGCATATGAGAACACAATGTCTTTCCACTTCAGCAATTACTTTGTTGGTTATTTGAGCGAGACCACTGCGACTCTGGCTGGAGCGGGCTTCACCGAGGAGAAAGACAACCTCAAATGGTCAGAATTGCATCCGTAGCATTAATATGTAGTATGCATCTTTGTATTCACATTTTTAAAGGATAAGTTCACCTAAAAATGAAAATTCAGTCATTAGCTACTCGCTCGTATGCAGATGGAAAGTTGGTGAAGTTTCGTAGTCCACAAACATTTCTGGAGCCTCACAGCAAAACAATTTTACAGCATTCTCCTAAACAAGTGAAGCAGATGGGGACTTGTTTTAAAGGTGCAATACGTGGGAATTGGCCACCTCTTATTTATACTCCCAAAACATCATTATGCAATGAGAGCAGCACCAGAGTGCTAACTTCTGATGAATGTTTTTTTAGTTGAAACATCCATTACTGAGCTTATGTTAGCTTGTTAGCTCAGTTAGCTGTGCAGCTAGCTGGACTACCAGGGTGGTGTTTACACTACTGGCAGTAGAAGTACACAGGAGCTTTGCATTTCTGTGAGAAAGCGGTTTTTGGTGGTTCTGGTTAGCAGGCTAACATCAGTAGATACCGCTTTAACACAATACGTCAGAACTGTTATTTCTTCGCATTGTGTTGATCATCATGTTTTGAACTGAAATTCTTACAAATTGTACTTCTAAAAAAGTGAAAAAACAACCGAAAAAGACTTTAAAATGGCTCCATACAGCTGGTCAAAGTTGAGCTCATGCACCCACTTCTAACAGGATGTGCACTTGCACAAAATGCAACGCTTTTAGCTCGGCAGCTACAGTGAAGATTTCAGCTTTAACGGGGGTGTAAATGACATATTTTCAGGTCCAGCTGAAAATACGTCATGATCTATGGGCTTCCAGAGACTGGGATAGCTCTGGACAAGCTGTGCGGAGCCATCTTACGTGTTGTTTAAAAACAAGTCTTCAGCTATTTCATCTAATTAGGAGAATGCTACAACATTGTTTTTGCTGTGGAGCTCCAGAAATGTTTTATGGACTACGGAGCCCCACCCAACTTTCCATCGGCATGGGGTGGGTAGATAATGACTGCATTTAAAATCTTTTCGTGAACTTCTCCTTTAATCTGTTGTTTTGTAGGGATATGGCTGTATCCAAGCCGCTGAATATAGAGTTCCCCCGGTCGATGGTGGAGGTGGTAACGTCATGGAACCTGCCGATGTCTCGCTTCCTGAACACCTGTGAGTGACAATGTTTACAGCGATTGCTCGACGGCGGCAGCTGTTCCTGTTTTTCGTTGTCATTATGAACGGCATGATAATGACTCATTCAAACAGAAGCTCTCATGCAAGCTGATGCTCTCATCTCGCAGATGTTTTTAAGAGCGCTCTCAAATTCGGGACGTTCTCTGCCATCATGGTGACGTACACGGCCAGCGCCCTCCTGCATGTGAGTACCATGTGGACGTCCGAAACATGAGCCACGATGCCTCATACCGTGTGTCTGTTTGAACAAGTGGATTGTTTTGATTCTAACTCCTGTGTCTGGTAGGGTTTGAGTTTTCATCTGGGTGCAGTGCTCATATCTCTCGGGTTCATTACGTACATTGAGCACGGTGAGTCAGCCTAATGTTTGTCTCTTTTCCACATTAGAACCTTCCCATTTAGAGAAGGTGCTCAGCTCTGCAGTAATGGTTGATTGCACCCCGCTATAACACTCTGCTTCTGTTCACTGCAGTGCCCGTAATTTACCTCTTATGGCCGGGAAAGGAAGTCTTCCTCTGGCTTCATTTTTTTTAATGCTTTGGTCTTGTTTTGTGTTTCAGTGTTGCGGAAGAGGCTCGCAGCCATTTTCAATGCCTGTGTACTGTCAAAGAAATGTCAGCCAAACTGCACTCACAGGAACAAAAAGGTAATATGCACCGTTCTCTTCCTACTCTTTGTTTCATTTGAGATCAGCAGTGGGCTCCACAGCTTTGATTATTAAAGAAAGAGTTAGAAACATTTTTAAAAAAAATAGGTTTTTTAATTGCTTTTTTGCCGAGAGTTGGATGAGAAGATCAATACAACTCACACGTGTCGAAATATGTGCGCTAAGTACGCCGCTGGAGCTCAGCATGAAGAGTTTGTTTTTATATTTTGATTCCTCTTAGTTGTAGTCATTTAACAACATTTTTTTTTTTATGCATGATCTACTAATGCATCATGCTGCACAAACAGACGCCTCCATTCGCACCACGGGCCCGTGGTGTTTTGTTATGTGCATATTCTGGTTTTCTTCCAACTATTTTATTTGTGCAAATGGCCGTTGCGCTGGCATTGCTGGCACTTCCTCTCAGAGCAGGAGGTGCTCAAAGGGTGCCTACCTAGTGGCTCTTCTGGCCTAGTTAGCATTCAGAGAAGATGCACTCTCTATTTTTATGCTGCATATATTTAAAAAATATTAAAACTAAACTCCTCGTATTCTTTCTCACTTATTTAGCCTATGATGAGAGGATAACAAACATCTGTGCAAAGAGACTATTAGAAAACACAATAAGTTATCTAATCATGAAAAAAAAAGATATACGTCATGTGTTACTGAAATAGTGTGGACGTCAGGTTTTAACGCCAGAAAAAAGAAAAAAACACATCAGAGGCACTTAAAGTACAGCAGCCCCCATGGTGCTGTCAGTTGATGTATTTTGGGAGGTTACTGGCACGGCGCCCAGCAAAAAATCCCTTATGTTATATTGGTTACACACATCAAGAGCAGCGGGGAGTGGGAATAATGATTTATGCCAAGAAGAAGCAGCCTGCATGGACTGCAACATGGGGCCGATCGTTCCATTAAGGCGTTTTAGGCAGAAATACGTTAAAGCCCCGTTTCAAATTCTAAAAGTATTTCTCCATAACGCTGACAATTCAGTAGTAGTACTCAGCTAATCTGCTTAATCAACACATATGCCATTAGAAAGACGTCTGAGATGTTGAGTCATTGTCTTCATGATGCCTTGCCTCTCGCTCTGCAGGGACTATGGGTGTATGTGATTAACATAGCGTTCAGCGCATTGGCAATACTCCACCTGACGTACCTGGGCTCTGTGTTCAATTCCAGTGTGGACTACATGGAGGAGGATGAGGTAAGGTCTACAGTTACATTTATCCAAGTCAAGTCAGTTTTACTTACATAGCCTAATGTCACAAATCATAGAGTGCTTTGATAGACAATGCAAACACAGGAAACTCAGGAAGACAATATTACAAAATAAACACCAAACACTGAGGAAGCTAAAAAAGAAAGGAAGGGTCACTACGTCACCTGGTGTTTCTTTGGAGCCAGGCTGTGGTGACAGCTGTATTAAAGTCTGAGGGAGATGCATGGAGAGACACACCAAAACCCAACATATCTACGTCGAATGACTTCTGATGGAGAAATGGTTCCAGCAAAATGCAAGAACACACTTCAGAGAGTCGGTTAATGATTTGTTTTTTCATCCACATTATTTCGTCTGGGAAAAGGCTCCTGTTCTCATGCAGTCTCACCAGTGATAAACGGTGGGACCGGCCCAGTTTGATCACAATATTATAAGCCCTGTCAATCATTATGGGAAAAAAATACAGTCGTTAACCTGCTCTCTGAAGCGTGTACTTTCATTTCCGGGAGGCATTTCTTCATCAGAAGTCATACGACGTAGATATGTTGGGTTTAAGTGCGTTGCATCTCCCCTAGACTTCAATACAGCTGACACCGCAATCTGACACCAAAGTTTCACTGATGTAAAGACCTTTCCTCCTTTTTTCAGGTTCTTTGCCAGACACAAGGAAGCCTAGACTAAGAACTTAAAACAAGTAATGCCAAACACAAAATGTCAGTATGAATTAATAAAAATAAAAGAAATGAGAGCGATAAAACAGGAAAAATCACATTAAAGCAATGGAAGAGCTTAATAAAAAGATGAGGAGCAATAAAAGACGATAAGAAGACGATGATACGCGGATTAAGAAGCTGGGTTTTAGGAAGTGATTTGAAAAAAAGTAACTGCTATTAAAGGTGCTATGTTTAGTAAAGTAATTATTATATTACGAATCACAAATTTGTCTCAAGTGGATTTACAGTCGTTACAGCATACACCTCAAAAAAACCCTATTATGGAAACAAATGAGAGGAAGAGCAGAGGAGGGATCTCTCTTTCAAGAGGGAGAGGCATGCGATATGTCATGTGTACAGAACAGACCGGTTTAAATGACACCATGTACACGTCGGGCACACTGTGTGACATATGTGCATGTGAATTGCTATGTAGGAATGTAACCTAAGCTACGGTATTTATAGCTCAAAGGAGCGAAGTGCACTGTCATGTGAAAGGTTTTAGATTGTTCTTGTCTGATCAGAGAGAACAAATGAATGATTGATCCTGTTTTTTTTGTGAAAGTGTCGCCTATAAAAGGTAATAAATAAGGAAAAGGTTTGTGCGTATGCATTGTCCTGTCGAGCTCACATAGCATGTGCTGCCCCCCACAGGACGATATAACCCACCATACCATCCAGAAGTGGTCGGAGCTGAGCTGGACGAGCCACTGGGTCACATTTGGATGCTGGATATTGTACCGTCTCCTTCTCTAATAACAAGAGACGGAGGAGCGGAGAAGGTACAGGAAGCAATAATGAGATTTGTAAGGCCCGGTTCTCCACCTCTGCACTGTGACTTTGTTCCGCTTCAAGCCGAAGAGAACTGAATCATCCTGTGTAACGACAGCGAACCGACACACGGTGTTCGGGGTTTGCGCCGCATGTTGGCCGGGTAATCTATCATTCTAACCTGCTGCGGACTAGTTTTGATATCCATGAAATGATAAGCCCTCTCCCCCCCCCCCCCTCCTCCTCCTCCTCCTCCCTCCTCCTCCTCCGTATCGCATCCTTTTTATCTGAGCCGCAGTTGTCAAGCCCCCATGTTGTGACAGCAGTTGCCGATGTCTCACTGTGAGTCACAATCAATACCAATCAGCATGGCGGAGATCGGCTGCTCCTTTCTGTGGACACATGATAGAGCCCATTATCTAGGTTTCAGCATCGACTGCGACAGATGTCCTCCAGATGTGGTTCCCTCCCCCCCCCCCCCTCGCCTCAAGTGTTTTAACAATCGTATTTTTAGGTTATAAAGGATAAGGCTGGTGATATTTTCTGCTTCTCTTATCTTCAAACAAATACCCAAAAGACCAAAAGCAACAATGTCATCGTCAGTTCCTGAACACCCTCCCTGTGGCTCTCAGACGAACCTGTGATATATACGCCGCATACATTTTTTAAAAGGCTGAATCATTTTGTAAAAAAGCCACTGAGCGCTGTAGATTTGCAGACTTCTGCTGGGGGACTGTTTTCAGCAGCGGATTAACACACATTTCACGCTCTAGTGAGTGTGTACAGCAGCAGTAAGGTATATGTGGGATGGACTCAAAATAAACTGCAGCGCCCACGTTCATTGTAATGAAGGAGAATGTCAGCCGGGCGCAACAGTTTGGCTCATTGATACATTTCAGATAAAAATGGAACTCTGTGACACAGAAGGAAGAATAAGATGGAGGCAGAGACAAGAGTTTTTAGTTTCAAGGTTTTCACAGAATAATCAACCAATCAACATTAATGTAGAATAACTGTTAGCACAATAGTAATAAGTGACATCATCAGATTGTGGACATAACTGTAGTTGTTGTTGAAACTATATTTGTTTGAATGTCCATTTTCTAAATAATGTTAAATAAGCAGAGCGTAAAGAAGACTTATTCTGCTCATTTTAAGGTTCATAATGTTAGTTTGCGTTACGACTACAATAGCTTTACCTGCTTTAATACTGAAAAAAACACATCGGTTTTCTCCTTCTGTCCGGTGCTGCAGCTCGGTTTTAGCTCCTGTCTCTTTAAGGCGTCCCCTCTGCTCTGATTGGTCGCCTCTCACATGTCTGACCCAGCAACAGCAACAGAGCAGCCGGGCTAAATCGATTTTTACGTGCCAAACTAGCCCCTAGGCAGAAAAAATGCAAATGTGTGACGTGGTGACGCAGTTTGATGTCACAAAGTCACTGAATTAAAGGCGGGACTTCTGACGAGGCGTTCAGGAGCAGTGCTTTCTGTGGGAGAGAGGAGTTTTTTGACCTTTTAAGACCTTTTACATGCACAAAAAAACGATTTTAAAACACTGAAGGAAAGGAAAAAGGACAAAAAGCATAATCAGTCTCCTTTAAGGTATTTCAAGAAGGAAAAACTCCCACTATATTGTTACTGCTGTCAAACAGTATCACTATAGTATCGAGGCCCTGCTGTTCTATTTGAGACAACAATTCATAAGTGAGGGACAAATTCATCTACTTCGCCACTCGAAGTTGTTTATTGATGGTTTTTGGTCATTTCATGGGATGGCATTTTTGGGGGCAGTAAGATAAAAGTATAAATATCACCAGACTTTTTCTTTTAACCGAGCTTTTTCTCTCAAGCATGTGTACGACAGCAAAAGAGTTTACTTTTGAATGAAAAGAGCACAGGCACCGATTATAATGTCGCCAAATAATAATTTCTCCTTTTAGCGAACTGTTAGAAAATTAATTAGTGAGTCTTTTCATTTTTTTGTGGTGAACTTTCCCGATTGTGTTTGTACTTTTTATTTCATTCCCTGTAAATTGAATGATTTGCCTTTTTTTTTGTTTTCCATAGAGATGATCTCGTTAGTATTTGTAAACATTTGACACAGAGTTTAGAATCAGGGTATTCCACAGATGTTACTGTAGAGGAAACGTGTTCAAAATTTTCATATTAGATGAAGTGATACAGAACATTATATTAAAATATTTATCCTTCCGTACAGATTTTTATCACACTGCTGCTTTTACTGATGCATCCACTGTGTGTATTTGATGACTACCTGATGAGAGAATCAAAGCGAGCGACCTGGAATCAGACCGCGTTCACATTCTCGTGTCTGGGTTTTTTGCCTCTCGAACTAAGATGTAGTGTTTTTAGATTAGAGCCATGCCTGAGAAACAAGCGCTCAGTCTCTGCAGACCTTGTACCGCTCGACCCCACGAGTGCAGTATTTTAATAAACATTATTCTGATATTTACTTCAAGCCAACTTTTTCTCCCTGTAAATGTGAAGGCACTGATACACCTGTGATATTTTTATAAAAAATTTTACATGAAACCTGGATCGCTGTCTTTGTTTAATTCGGTGGACAACAGATGTGAAGTGTGTGAACAGAAGTCAGACGCACACGGACTGCCGTAAGAAATTGTTGTTTATTTGAGTGATTATTTACAAGAACAGTGTATGGACTGTTAGACAGTCTATCGTGGGATGAGGGGGAGTTCTGGGGGAAGGGTTTGGAAAAGGGGTTGACAAACAATTTTTCTTTTGAGCTCAAAGCGATGGTCCGGTTTTAACCTTGAGTCTGTTTCTGAGCATCCGATAAGCCAGAGTGGACAGTGATGAGGAAAGGGAAGCAGAAAGAGGTTGGAAGGAACAGAGGTGGAACAACAGATGGTGATGGATGGAGATCAGGTTCACTTTCTGCCTCTGTGAGAGGTGAGCAGATGCTGTATTGGAACTGGCTGCAACCACGGCCCGGTCTGCGGGCTCAGGGGGGGAGGAAGTGTGGTGCGCTCAGCCCTGTTTGCCCCGGGGGCCGCCATGTTTACGACGACAGGACCCCAGCAGTGTCTCCAATGCCATCTTCACAAATGCCTGGAAGTTATTGCTTCTCTCCCTTCGGCTGTCCTGCGAGGGGATGAAACACAGACAGATACCTTCACTGGGGACACAGCAATCACAGCATCTCATTTCCAGACACAGAGACGTCCTTATGGCGTCCCGAACCACCGCTGGCCAATACCAGTTTGTCACATCTTGGACACCGTGGCGTCTGTGTACAGGTTTGACTCGCCGGGGTTTCGAATAACACGGCGACAAAGTGTAGGTTCATTTAAATGTTTACCTCCTTGCTTCTTGTTATCATCTCCTTTCTGATCACCTTTCTTCGGCTGCTCTTTAGGACTCTGAGGTTGCTGTGGAATGAAAAGCAAACAAATAAAGTGAAGCAACAAAAAATGTACAGACTGAGGAGAAAATGAGGATTTCTGGACTAGTATTGTGATGATTCTCCTACCTTGGTAGCTGACTTCTTGTCCGACTTATTACCTGAAAAAGTGGAAACAGTAAGTCACTTTTGCTTCATTTTTTTTTTCTCTTTAATGAATCAACAAATGTTTATTGAACATGCAGCTCCTCTGGTATCCACATGAATTAAATAAAGGTATTTAGTGGAGCTTTTTTTTTTTTCATGTAGCTCACCTTTCGTTCCTGGCATTTTGGCTGTGCTCCAGAGCTGGTGCAGATTTCTGAGAATGCAGTGCTTAATGTGGTGTTCAACTCGGTCATTTATGGCCCGTGCTTGTGAATGGCTCTGTCACCGGGGCCCCTTCGAGAAAGAGCGCCACGAACAAGCAAAGAGCCCCGTCAGCTGAGCAGCACGCCCCGCAGCCCTGCAGGTCTTTGCTGAGCCAGGCGAAACCTCAGAGCTGACCTTGTAATACTGCCATTGTGAAGCCACTGGAACTGTGTGCTCACCTATTGTCCACGACAAGAAAGCATTTTCATCATGTTACTGGCAGCCGATCGCTGGCTTTTTTTTTTTTTTTAATGGTATACTAGATCGGGGATAACTTTCTTTCACGTTTTGAGGATCAGGATTTTATCCTCAGAAATGAGATTCTGATGATATATACGACTATAATGAATCAGCCTTCCGGGCCGGCAGTGTAGGAGTAGAGAGTTATAGCAGGGATCATTAAGTGAGGCTCAAATGTGCCATGCTTAGCATTCTTCATTGTGTGGACTCTAGTAAAATATTGCTGATATTAACAATTGATTATTTTGCTCTTGGAGGAGCACAAAGGTCCCTGAAGGCACCACACTATATGTGATTATTAGTACTTTGGGACTGAAGACATTTTTGACTTATGAACTGGATCAGATATTCAGACTACGGTGTCACTAATGGGTGCAAATGTAGTTTTTTAAATTTGTTTTTACATTTTTATTTTATTTGTTTTGTTTTGGTTTAATTTGGGTATTGTGTCTCCGGCTCAGGGGGGCTGTGTTGTGTTTGTGTTTTGTGTTTGTGTGTCTGTTCTTTTTACTCCCTGGGCTCCGGTGGATTGTTGCCTCTCTTCTGTTTCACCATCTCCTGTATCTGTACTTCTGTAAAATTTGATCCCTTTTCATTCTGATGGTTTTTCTTTGTTGCTGATTATCTAGTGCGGCCTGCCCTCCTTCAGGTCACCACGGTAGAATGGAGGATACACACTTATTCACATATATTTTCTATATGATTTCCTCATATCAGATATTCTGTTGGTGACATTTTGGTGTGTTTTTTTTTTCTTTCCTGCTCTGTTCATGCGACATCTGTTGCATGTCTGCTCTGTCTGTCCTGGAGGAGGGATCCCTCCTCTGTGGCTCTCACTGGAATCGCAGGTCTGAGGACAGAGGACGTCGCTCACTGTACAGATTGTAAAGCCCACAGGGGGAATGTGATTGTGATTTTGGGCAATATGAATAAAACTGATTTGATTTATCCCCTGGAGTGTTTGTGTTGAGTTGGATGATGTCTGGTGTGTTCAGATGTTTTGTGACACAAGATGATGGTGGGTTCACTGACATTGTTGTTACTTTGTGCTTGTGTGTAAAGACAATAGGAGGGAAATTCATAATATAAATTCATGGTGCAAAATATTATGGGATCGCTGAATAAAAGTAATTTCAATCTGATGAAACCATGATGTACCAATACTCAAAATGAGTCAGGGATGCTCACCTGATTGTTTACTATCATACATATTAGAACTTTGATTTACTTTGTTGCAAATATATATAAATATACATTCAATTTGACTTTTGTTGCACATCCATGCACATGCACATACAGTTTGCACCCATATCTCACTATCCGTCACTAACACTGAGTCCCGTACATCAAGTTTGTGTCTGTTGGTTTGTTGCTTATCCCAAAAACCACTCACACTGTGGTCGCTTCCTTAAATTAGATCCAACAATAATTGATGTAAACGCTGTGAATCATCACCCGGATCCATGAAGCTCCACATCAGGAGGGGAGGCGGGCAGCTGACGTACTGTCATGTGACGTGACAGACAGAGCAGCGATGGAGAAAAGCTAAGGAAGGTGAGCCGTTTTCTCACATATTTATCCGTTTTTCTCTGTTGTTTTATCACAAATAAAAGCTTTATAGGATAAATATACTTGCTAACTGATGGACTGTCTGTGCGTATTTAGGAATAAATGTAAAACAGCGTTGTTATGCGAGGACATCGCAAGTGATGTTGTGGCTAACCTGCTAATAGCTAGCTGCCGTTGGTTAGCTTCGTGACGTTAGCTAGCTGGCTAGCTGTCAAGAAGGCTCTTGATGCTGCTCGCTGTACGCAGGCAACAGAAATACAAATAAAAACATAAACCACTTATTCTTTACCTCCATGAAACTGTTTCAGTTGATTGTAATTAATATCTCCGAGTGACATCGTAGAAAATAACAGTAGCAAGCTGTGTTTCCAGGTGTGCCATTAGCTAGCTTCTGCTGTATCACTTGACTCAACGTTGTAGATGAGAGGCTGAGGAGGATGTTTTTAAGATTCACGATTATTATGTTCTTTTCTTTGTCATGTTTTTGTTTCCTTGCATACGTAATAAAACGGAATGCTGTTCCTCTCAGCTCATAGCAGTGCGACAGGAGAAAACAAGAGAAAGACACCATTAAATAGCTCAAATGTTGCTGTTTAAAACACATTTAAAAACATAACAATAAGTAGCACTGTGTGGTAAAATGCAGTTCAGTCAGAGTCCAGCTGTGTGGATGTAAACTCATGTCATCTTCCTATCCTCCTCTATTGATTTTATTCCTCTATTCATCTCTATTTTGCATTACTCTCTTTTTCTGTGGTTTCTGCCTGTGTTATGACTTTAATTTCTTTTACTTGTAATGACTCGTTTTGTGTTTTTCTTGTTTTTACCTCACCTTAGACCAGGCTTCCTTGTATTTGGCCCGACTGTTGAGTGTTCATTCTGTTACATTTTCTTCCTGAGTTTCCTCATATGTCAAAGCGCTTTGTAAACTCTTTTTGATAATATTAATAATGATAATGCACATATTTATATAGCACCTTTTGTAAAAAAAAATAGAGTTTACAAAGTGCTTTGTCGATCGAGTCAAAGCAGGAAACTCAGGAAGACAATATTACAGAATAAATCCTCAACAGTCAAGCTTAAGTCTAAAGTGAGTAAAAACAAGAAGGCAGAACAGAAAATGTAAAAAGACCAAATCAGTCATTATGTGTAAAAGGAATGAAAGCAATAGAACGGGCAGAATCACAGAAAAAGAAAGAGAGAGGAAAAAGTAATGCAAAAATGGAAATAAATAACAATAAATTAAGAATAAAATCCATAAAGACGAAGACATGACATCAGATTAGCAAAAAAGAATATGGGCAGGAAAAATGATAAAGGACAATAAATAGATTAAAGAGAACAAATTAAAGCAAGTATACATAGTTAGAATATGAACCGACTGTTGTGTGTTTTGACAGGAATCTGCCCTGGCAGTGGATTCCTCTCTACCCAGAGTGCTTGTGGAATGGCAGCAGTTTGGCAGCAGGTTTTGGCAGTGGACGCAAGGTGAGACTCAACCATGCAGCAGCCTTTAATAGTCTAAACTGATGAAGAAGCTATCCAGACGTGTAATTGCTTATGGATCAGTTCTGAGTTATTGTGTGTGCCCTGTCACTTCTTTCCCTCCTCAGGTACAATGCTTACCGCACGCCTACCTTCCCACAGTTCCGAACTCAGTACATCCGCCGACGCAGCCAGCTGCTCAGAGAGAACGCCAAGTGTGGCTTTGAGCCGGGGCTGCGCAGGCAGTACCTGAGGCTGCGCAGTCAGCTGCTGGCCCTGCGCTACGGGCCCCTGTCCGAGCAGAGCAGCTTCAGGGCCAGCAGTGTGCGCAGCTCCCGCACCACACTGGACCGCATGGAGGTCAGACCCAAAGAAACAGAAAGGGCAGGGATAATAGAAGAGAAGGAATAGGAGGGGGGGGGGGTGTGCTGATTTGGAAAAGGAGAAGTAAAAAATATCTGAGAGTTGGAATTAAAACATACGGTAAAACGTATTGGAGCCATCTGGATGGCTATATCATCCGCAGCATAGCCAAACAGCTCTGCGGTTGCCCATGCATATTAAGCTGAGCAGCTTGGTTGAAATGGCTGGCATTGCTCATGAATATATAATTTAGAAATGCATGGATATTTCAATGAGCTTTTTAGAATTACTGGTAGTTACTTAATATTTATTTGTGATCACACGTTGTGTCTTCACTTGCACTCACTCCTACGAGGTTCTGTCTTCCCCTGCGGCTCCCCTCCCCTCCCTCCCCTTTTCTCTTTGGCAGGACTTCGAGGAGGACCCCCGCGCCCAAGGGGCACGTGGTCACCGCCGGTCTGTCAGCAGAGGCTCCTACCAGCTACAGGCCCAGATGAACAGAGCTGTCTATGATGAGAGGTACCCAGAAGAACACCACACACACATCTTCAACTTACATCCAGCCACTTGTCTCATTGCCTTGAGCAAATGGATTCTGTTTGATTTAGTTCTCCTTTGAGTTATGGCCTTTTGTTGGGTTTGCTGGCTGTAATTCTGGTGTGTTGCATTCGGCAATGATCAGATCTCTCATATTGAGTTGTCAGCTGTAGGCAAGGCTTGTGAGGTTTGTTGTATTGATTTTATGCTTACAATGGCGGCTTTTATTTCTGGCCGCAGGCCTCCGGGCAGTCTGGTGCCCACCTCAGTGGCAGAGGCCAGTCGTGCCATGGCAGGAGACACAACTTTGAGTGAAAACTATGCTTTTGCTGGCATGCACCACATATTTGACCAACATGTAGACTCTGCTGGTAAGTAAATGTTTTTTTTATTTTATTTATAATAATTATTTTTTCTATAAACTATAAGCTTCAACAGTCATTTCACTCCGTCTTCCCATCCTTGCTCTTTCAGTTCCGCGGTTGCAGTTTGCCAATGACGACAAGCACCTCCTTGCTTGCTGCTCACTGGATGGCTCCCTCTCCATCATGACATTATCCCCGTCGCCCCCCAGTGTAAAGGTGACCCTGAAAGGTCACGGAGGTCCCGTCACAGACTTCGCTTGGTCTTTAAGCAATGACATCATTGTGTCGACGTCACTAGATGGGACTCTGCGCATCTGGAACACGGAGGACGGTCGGTGCATACGAGAGGTCAGAGACCCAGAATCCAGCGAGTTGCTCTGCTGCACCTTCCAGCCCATGAATAACAATCTTACTGTGGTGAGTCCTATTTATCAATTTTGTATTTATTAGTGCTAATTGAGGAATACCACAAAAAGATATTACTAATTTATGGGTAAAAACATTAAAAATCATCTATGACTAGAAAGAAACTTGGGTTTGGGTTTCCCTACTTATCCTCCATATCTTTTGCGTCCTCAACATTAAAATGTATGAGTGAAAATACACCATTTTGTTTTAAGCTATTTTTATTATTACGCCTTATTTTCTTTCTCACCTGCAAATCTCTATTCTGTGTTTCCAAGAAAGAACCCAACGGGACATCAAACACAAATAATTGTGTTTGAGTGGTTGAGTTCAATAGTGGCTGTTTGTGTCATGGTAAATCTGTGAAAATGGTACATTTGACATATTGTGTTCAGCATTTTGGAAACAAGTGAGGTTTTGCTTTGCTCTAGTCCCCGTGTACTTTTAAAACAAACCCCAAATCACTAACGGTGCTTTGCAGCTTGTATTTCATCTCCCACATACATAAAATGGTGTATAATTAATTAACCACATGCATCTTGTTTTAATCAAAACAAGTGTTTTCACAGAACAATAAAGCGTAGGCCAAACATCCTAGTAATGGCTTTTTATCTGATTCCCAATTACTTCATGCATATTTACACGGTGCAGAGATTGATTAAAATTTTACAACTGAATGCCATCTCTTGTTACCGAAACAAAAGCAGTAAATGTCCGCGATAATTTTGTTTTAACCCAGTTTTTCTACGGCTAACGCACTAATTGATGAGTGCAGAACTAAAACAGAGTTGTGCACAGCAGTTTCCATTTATGGCTTATTAAATGGAAGATGGGGGAGGAGGATATTTATTTTTAATGGAAAGTCAGAAACCAACAAAAATAAATCAAATTAGATGTGAGGAAGAAATGAGTATCTCTGTGGTTTGTACTTGTTTAACTGGCCTATCTAACAGAGCAGACCTGTGTTAGTCTCTTCTGCCTGAACACTAGATGACAGTAAATACTTTCCGTTGGATTACACAGTTTCTAGTATCAGATCTCAAAGGAATATCTCATATTTTACAGAGCTTAACCTCAATGCTTTTTACTAGTCTAAATGCACCAGCCATTACTACAGCCGGTCAGTTTGTCAGTGTTCCACTATGGAAAAAATGAAGCTCCTCATTCCCAGTTTTATGGTGCAGGTGGGAAACAGCAAGCACCACCTGCAGGTGGTGAACATCTCCACTGGGAAGAAGGTGAAGGGGGGCTCCAGTAAGCTGACAGGCCGCGTGCTGTCGCTCTCCTTTGATGCTCCGGGGAGGATCCTTTGGGCCGGTGATGACAGAGGGAGCATCTTCTCTTTCCTCTTTGACATGGCCACAGGTACACTCAACATTTACATTTTGGCAGAGTGCAAAGTATAACTGAATCACAAACGATTGTCAGTTTTTGTACCATGCATTAAATGGAGTCTCTGCTTGAGAGGGTTGATGCCGGTCTCTTCTGTTTCTGCCTGCCCAACCCCCCAACAGGGAAGCTGACCAAAGCCAAGCGTCTGGTGGTGAGTGAAGGCAGCTCCATCTGCAGCATATCTGCTCGGTCCTGGATTAGCCGAGAGGCCAGAGACCCCTCCCTGCTGATCAACGCCTGTGTCAATAAGCTGCTGCTGTACAGGTCAGTCTGTAAGGGCAAATCCCTGTTTATGAACAGGCAGTTTCGTCTCCGATGTGCTGAGACATAATTCATAACCCTCTTCACTGGTGTAGCATGTATGTGAAGATGTATTTACATTTTTGTGTCGGCAGGGTGGTGGATAATGATGGCACACTACAGCTGAAGAGAAGCTTCCCTATCCAGCATGGTTCTCAGATGGTTCATAGCATCTTCTGCCCCCTCATGTCTTTCAGACAGGGGGCCTGTGTGGGTAAGAAGTCTTCCTGTTCCTGTTGTGACATTTGAGGAGAAAATTAGGCAAGTCATTAGATGCTGCAGTCAATGTGGAGAAAAGAAGCGCAGTAAAGCATTTTGCTGCTTCTGTATTAAAAGAAAAACAGTAATAGCAGTGTTTCAGCAATAAAGACACAGATCTTATTAGCTTAATAGCTTGTATGTATTCTTTGTGAATTTGACTGCTTTTTGTAAACATTAGAATTATCTAAAATCTGTAACTGAGTATATAATCAGTTAAACAGCAAGTTGTTTACATGAGAGCAGTGATATGTGACACCACTTAACCTCAGAGCTTCACCTCACTCGACTCTCCTCACCTTCATTATTTCCGAACAACTGTTCATTTTATTCAAGCCCTGACAGTGATTCAATTATCAGGTTTGTGTCTCCAGTTAACAGAAGTATCACACTTGTAAAAATACCCTTGAAAGTCTTCAGTTGAGGATGTGTTGTCATATAATTGTTACACAAGAAGCTGATATTTTGCAACAAGGTCGGTTAAGGACATGAACTGACAAACTGAAGGAGGAGGTTTTGTGGCTTAACTGGGTTCCGATCTTTATCTTCAGAGTGTTGAGCAGCATCGCATAATGTTTTTCTTGTTTTTTTTTTTTTATCCACTGCTGGAATTTCAAACGCCATATTGTGCATGCAAGTGTTTTTAATGGCCTGAATTTTATTTTAAAACATTAAAAAAACGAATTGACTTAATCAACAAATTGTGAAGAAACAACAATGTTGACATTATGGCCCTGCCTGTGCTATCTCGTAATACCTCTTGTACCACTAGAGGTGACAGTCTGATCGCCCCTGTTGTCTCAGATGGAAGATCAAAACTCAAGATCTCAAGAAAGAATAGATTTTTACTCCTCTTCCTTACTAAATAGAAAAAAACAATTGTAAACTGTTCGAAGTCAACATAGATGAAAACAGTCTTGGTTTGTCTTTCCACAATCACCTCTGGTTTGGTTAAAATAAATCCTCAATTCAGAGTAAGCTATGAAAATGCTGCACCTCTACACGCCATTTTCGCCTGCTGCTGATGCCTGACTCCCTCTCTCTCTCTCTCTATCTCATTTATTCTGCTTTATGTTCTCCCGTCCCCACCAGGGGTGTCTTTTGTCCCAGAGTCATAATCCTGGTCAGAGCTACTGCAAAGCACTTCATTAATTTATTCTCTGCCTTAAAACTGGCATCTGTTGCTCGTATAGCCTGTGTCCAGTCCTCGTCTGGTGTGCGCTGGAAGAGTCGTTGACTGAGTCTGTAGCCTGTGATGACTCCCCCGTCATCTGAGGTTGCAGTGCGAGCAGACCCCAGTCAGCTACTAGGGCCACTTAGCTCAACAGCTAATTGAGCTACTTGCTAACAGCAGGTAGTCGCTACATTCATAGACGGCTACAGTAAAGAGTTATGCTGCCCCATATAGCTTTTAAAACTACCTTCGAATTCTGTCCATCTTTTAAAAATGACACCATTTTAGATTTATTTTTGAGATAGTTCATGGCAGTGTAGACAACTGAGATACTCCCTTTTAATCCGAAAGCTTTTAATAACCCATCCATCATTTATTTATCTCGTTTGACTTTTATTTCTCTTCACCATTCATCTTCTCGGTATTATATTTTTTCCCCCTAACACAGTGACTGGCAGCGAGGACGCCTGTGTCTACTTCTTCGACGTCGAACGCAACACCAAGGCGATAGTGAACAAGCTACAGGGCCACGGGGGACCAGTGCTGGATGTCAGCTTCAACTGTGACGAGAGTTTACTGGCATCTGCCGATTCCACCGGCATGGTCATCATATGGAGGCGGGAGCAAAAGTGACTGATCCACCAATAAAAGAAAAATGCTTCCATCCGCTGCCGCTCCGTAACCGTCCAATAACCAGTCTGTAGATTTTCACTGGAATGTAACAGGCTGCATTAAACGTTTAATTTAATGATACTCAAGTGCAATCAGATAGAACACCATGTTGTGTAGGTGGTAGGGATGTCTTAGAAATTCAAGGGGTGGGGGGGATGGGTTGTGTGTGTGTGTGTGTGTGTGTGTGTGTGTGTGTGTGTGTGCGATCTGTGTGTGTCAGTACTCCTACAGCTGCAGCTGAGAAATTGCTTTTCAACAAAGAAAGAAAGAAAGTAAGAAAGAAAGTAAGAAAGAACTACTCCCATGCATGTGTCATGGCTTACCTCTGACTTGTATGGATACGACTGAATTTATGTTAAGAGGATACAACGTAATCTTCCAGAAAAAAAAAAAAAAAAAAAGACAGATCCAACTCTTTGCATCACACTGACAGTCCCTCTGGCATAGATCTAGTTCACTATTTATGTAACTGTTATTCAAGCAGTGTAATCAAGTGTAGTAAACCCGCCTTATTTGCTGTCAGTTCTGCAATTGCCTGTTTGCATTTGAGACCCACGTGCATGACATCGAACTCGGCATCAGTCGGTAGGCATATCAAATCGATCATCACAAAAGACAGGTGTGTTTTTAACAATGTGTTTGTACTTCTGTGTGTGAGTGTGTATATATTCAGTTCATGCTGGTTTGCAGATTCACATAATTTATTAAACGCTCGTACGGAATAAACTACTGTAACTGTCGGGAGTCTTTGTTTCTTTTTTCACAAATTGTATTTAGGAAAGAAATGGAGTAGAGCTTAATGTAGTGTGGTGGTAAAAACCGACTGTGTAGGAGTGTGTTAGTCATTGTGTGGGTCCTTAAAATCTACACAGGATTCCCCCTACATCAGTGACAAAAATATGTGCAAAAATGTACCGTTGCATTTGGAGCTGGGTTGTGTTTCCATATTATGTATAAGATGATGTTTTGGTTTGGGATTTTGATTGTTGTAATGTTGTGTATGAGCTTATATGTTGTCTTTTTTATTGATGTTCAATAATATTTGACCTTATTACTGTTCTAGCTGAGATACAATAGTCAATTTTCCGGGGCTGTTTGGCCACCAATCATGATCATCACATAGAAAATGATGTCGTAAGCCGTGATAGCATCGTGGTGTTATGGACTGCAACACTGGTCAGTTGGTCGGCCGTCCATCAAAACTCAATACTTTAGTTTATGAGCACCCACAAAATGAATCACATTCACATCAACCTCAGATGCACTTTGTGTGTATTGATGATGAGCCAACATCAATATGCCAACATGATAAACTAAGATTGTGAACATGTTAGCATGCTGACAGCTAATTTAAGTGTTGGTTTGATTGTTTTGAAATTGTCTAAGAACATATATGTTGTTTTATGGTGCTAAACATTTTATTGTTCTAAAATATTTTTCACTGTTCAGGGTGTTCTAGCTGAGATAGCTGGCTGTTTGGCCACAGATCATTGTAATAATATTGAAAATGAATCTAGCAATGCTAGCAGCTGCAACTAAGACCCAGTATTTTGGTTTATGACTAACTGCTAAGATTGTGAACACGTTAGTTTGCCGGCATTTGCATTCAGACAGGATTTTGATTGTTTTGTTACTACCCAAGGGCTTATATTGTTTAATATTTTGTCTCAAAGATGCTAACGTCTCATAATATTCAATCTTTTCAAGGTTTTCATGCTAAACTAAGATTGTGAACATGGTAACATTATTCCAGCCACTTAACATTGTCACCATGAACATGTTAGCTGACTTATTTTTAGCATTTTAGTCGGGATCTTGATTGTTTTGGAAGAGTGCCTCTTATTTTTATGGTCTGAAAGGCTTTAATTGACCTGACTGGATGATCACAAATCATGGTAATCATATTAAAAAAAAATTATGTTATAAGCCATTGTGGTCGCCACATTGGTCAGTTGGTTTTTCAGTCCACCATTAACCAATACTTAAGTTTTTGACCACCTGCAAGATTGATGACATTCAATTCAACCTCGGCTGTACTTTTTGTGTATTGCTAATCAGCTAATATAAGAATGCCCACAACCTTAACGAAGATTATGAACATGGTAAACATTATATTAGCATGTTAACAATGATACCGTGAACATTTAGCCGAGATTTTCATTGCTTTAATAATATCTAAAAGATAGACCGTATATTTAATGGTCTTAAAGGCTTGAACGTTCAATAATATTTGACTTTTTCAAGCAGTTCTAGCTGAGATAAAATAGTTAAATGCCCTGCCTGATAATCACAGATGTTTTGGCAATGCTAGCAGTGTGGCTTTATGGATGGTAACACTGATCAGCTGATCAGAATAGAATGACTTTATTGATCCCAGACTGGGAAATTATTTAATCATTTATTTAATCAGTACCACTAATGACGTTTGCTTCAGCTGTACTTTGTGTGCAGTGTTAATTTACCAATATAAGCATGCTAACATCCAAAACTAGAATTGTAAACATTTTGTGTAGCCAAGCCTTTTGGCCAATCTAACATCATCAATAATTCAGTTTTCAGTTAGGCCTAATTAGATCTCTTTATATTGTCGATATCACCAACGTACAGTTAGTTGCTTGTACATTAATATCCACAAACTATCAAGTTCATCAGTGGTTCCCAACCTTCTGTTGGCTTGTGATCCTTTAAAAACCCACAGACGTGTGACTCCTCGTAGTCTTAGTGTTGATATGAATTAAAGCGAGGAGTGATTTTCATTTCCAGTCATTCAGGGTTTTTGTTTCATTCGAAGGTTTAAAGGCAGCCGAGGTGAAAAAATCTAGCGTTTGATAAAAGGACAGCTTAATTTAAGCAATATATGCCGACGTGGTTTTGTTCAGCTGCGTTGTCTGGTGACCCGTCGAACAGCCTATTTTTTTTATGCTCCTCGTCGGGTCCTGACTCCCAGTTGGAGACCAATTAGGTAGATCACAACCGCGCAAATCTTTTTATGTTCGAGGCGGATAACGTTAGCGTTGCATTGTCACTCTAATGTATCACGGCAATGCGTCGTCTTACTCTCAGACTTTTATCTCCAGACATTTGCACTGTCACAGATTCAGAGAAAGACATTCATGAATAACTAAAAACTGCAGAAACAGGTTGAAAACGAGAAGGACACCGTGACGCACAGTGTGCATAGGAAACCCATGCTCTTAACGTTTCAAGCACATTATGTATGATTTATGCACAAACGCGGCGCCCTCAGACTTGATTGTTTTCCCCTCAAGGTTGGTAAGGGTATCGTGACGTACAAAATGTGGCTGTGTGGGAGTGAAAGCGCAGTGAATGGTTTCTGTCTAGGAAGGTCAGGACGAGGCTTTGTTCGAAAACAGCCAGGGTGAAAATTACAGGAAATGATATTTTTCTACTAAACTTCCTCCCCGTGTGAACCTGAGCACCCTGATCGGACAATGCAACAAGGCCTCTGCAAAGAAAAAAAAAAAACTGTGTGTCCTTGGAACATACAGTGGGCGAGGATAAGTTTTCTTAAATGAGTAAGACAGCCTTTGTCGCGGTGCATCTCGGAGAGAAGTGGGAAGACGACTAAAAATACGCGCTTTAGAGGAATCTTCAACATCAGTCCTGGTGAGACAGAGAGGCACAGTCAGATGCAACCTGTTAAACCTGGACTATTTGTATGGGGGGGTGGTTGATGCTGCTGCTCACTATGGAAACATCTTTTTCCATCAGCCACAGTCTGAGTGCAGAAATAAAGACAATGGAAATTATCTCTCATTCAAATTCAAAATGTAGGGGAATTGTTCGTCGAGAGAAGACGCACGATCGCGTGATGGCTGCATTTCAGTCGGGGCCCTAATTGAGATCGAAAACTATTATTTTTCTTCTCGCACTTTCCATTTCCATTTTTTTTTATAGCAGAATCGTGTAGCGCGGTTGGGTGCATTGTGTTCAGATTCAGTACAATGTTGCACAAGTATTTTTATTCATTTAATTTATGTTCCCGGAGATGCAGATGAGTTAACAACATTTAAAATCATTCTATTATCAGCGGCAGTGTTTTTTTACTGGGAAAATCAACTTTTGTTCATCTAAATATGGAACCACAAGCATTCTGCATGAGTTTTAAAGAAGAACGTTTGTTTTTCTTCATTTCTTGTCTTTGTCACCTTAAAAGCACCTTTAGGTTTACACAAAACCTTACAGCTCGGCATTTACATTATTTTACATTCACTATTCCTGGATTTTATGTCATGTTAGATGTTCCTTTCTTTAAAATGTCCATATGATGTGGAAAAAAAGATTAAAAGATCACATTTCAAGGTCCTGCTTTGGAGCATCATCATCAAACACTAGTTTAAAAGTCTAAATGTTAGTGAACATCATCTTTGGAGCTGACAGCGGTGTAAGTTTCTTCTTGAGCCCTCTCGTTCTTATTCTTTCCTCTGTTTGTGCAACACATTCCAACGACCTTGCAATATATGTGTTGATGCTTCTTTGTTAAAAGCGAGGCGAGATGACTACTGAAGGTTAGATAACACATTATTCCTCTTACAAATGAAAAGTTGAACTCATGAGAAATAAAATGCAGCCTCGCTAGATTCAGCTCAGATGACAGTGTTGCAGCCACGTCTTCACTTGGTTCGTCAGGCCTTTGACCAGCAGCTTGTGGTGGCTAACATTAGTTAATGATAGAAAACTTTATATAACCTTATATGACACTGCTGAGTCTTTTTTTTTTTTTTTTTTACTTTATGGTACTTCTTTTTTATCAATGCTGCTGTTTTAGTATTAACCATTATCCAGTCATTTCCTTTTATCAGCCCAGTCGTTGAAGCAAAAGGTCATAAAATGTTGGCAGTTAACCACGAATATGTTCAAGTACGTTTATGTCATAGGCTCTGTACCATGTTGACATTTCTGCAAAAGTTGTCATATCAGCTACACATGACATGTTTATGACCTGGTCAGCATGTTGGGCGGTCGTAGAGTTATAAAGGCAAGGAGCCTGGAAAGCCAGTGACCACAGTCTGAGACTGTGTTTCAACATTTTGTACTGTGAGCTTTAACGCCACTGGATATTTTTAAGGAGACCTCGGCATCTCTAGTCATGTTTGTGGCGACCTAAACAGGTATTTTTAAACCAAAACATGATCTTCTCCTGACCCTAACCACGTGGTTTTTTTAATGCCTTAACCCAACAACAGTGTTGTTACAAGAGAACACAGAAACTGATCCTTGGTTTGCAGAAACATGCACAGACAACAATTGTTATGGCGATCTGGTCTGATATCAAGCTAGCAAATATAGTCTCCCTACTGCGAGAAGTTTTAAGTGTATGATGAGGTTAAGAAACTCACGTTTGAGATTAAGCCACATTTTTTGTTTTCACAGTTATTCACTTCAAGCCTTGCTGGAAAATTCCAAATCAGAAAGTTCTGTCTCCACAGAGTTTTAAAGCACTTGAGCAAGAAGAAATCCAAAATTCTTTTGACTCTGCCGCTTGGTCAGTGCTCAGCGGGGAGCAAAGTGCAGAGACCATTTCGTCATTTCATGCAGTGAAGTGTACAAAACCTAGCTGATCATAAGTGAACCCTAAAACAGCATCTAAAGTGGCCTATTTCCTGTCATGTGCTCCCCACATGGGGTCCGGTCGGGTCAACATACAAGGCGGTCATGACTCAGAATTGCATCAAAAGTAGAGTCTTTATTGTTGAGTGGACAAAAGAACCATCTCAGTTAAACTGTACAGTTAGAGAATATAATCTCGCGAAGGAATGCCAGACGTAAAAATTATGGACCTCGGTTCACGTTTTCACTTCGTCTTTCAACATCTGTACAAGTTGTAATCCACAGTCTTGAATCTATGAAATGCAGTGGGATGCATGCTAATACCGTATGCTGTGCAAGTGTCCACGTTTAGAAAAAATCGACTGCACAAGTATATCTATGCCTGCACATACTGTAGGTCTGACACTTGTATTACATGAATCTTTAAATTTGGAGAGACGACTTAACGTAGTCTAAGCCGGCTGCCGAGCTCCAAAACATCTCCAGAGCCGGAACACGTTTAGGTTTTTCTGAGCTTACTTGTGATCCAGGACACTCCAGACGGTGACCTTTACGTTGAGGGGGAGTAAAATATAAGAGGGCCTCGTTAAACATTCAAGTTTCCTTTTCGCATTAAGTGCCACTTCATTTCTTCTTTGCCTTGTGTTAATTCTGGAGAGAGCATAACAGTACTTTAAAAACATTCCCAAGATCATCATTTTGCAAATAAATATTCTTTTTTTTTCTTTCTTTTTTTTTTTAACGACGCAATTTACATCATCATTCAAGTCATTAAAATCCTATGGCCGTGGATGCAATGTACAAGTGTTGTTTTCTAATTATTCGGTCCCCCTCCTTTTTCTCATTATCCGTCTATAGTTCACATTTGCTTGTACACCACCGTTAAATAACCAGACTACATTTTCAGTTTTACGGAAATCCATTTAAAGGATAAGTTTCCACATGATGATTGTTTTTCAATTTTGCATGATTTTTGAGACACCAAGATGAGGCTGCTTTCATACCGACTCAATATTACTGGAACCTATTCTATCATCGTGTTTTTTTTCCCCCTCTCAGCTTCCTCCTCTCCTCTCCTCTCCTCTCCGCTCGTTCTACCTCTTCCTCTCACGCACACATACACACAATTGCTATATAAAAACACACAAGCAGGAATGTACATTCCTGTACAGTCTATACAATATGAAATCAAGTCATATTTCAAAATAGTGTCATCTGCTTAACATGTATAGTTTACAAATAAAGGAAAACAGGCAATTATTTTTTTTATATGATACAAAGAAACCTGACACGCCCTAAATCAAGTCCAAAAAAATCAAGCATGTTAGGGGCTTCTTGGGTTCACAACAGCTATTTAAATGTATCCAAGGTTATCGGGTCCATTCGATATTCTGCAGTCTCCTTTGAATTACATGAAAAGGCGTCCGGGGGTGGTCTATAAATCCATTCAGACCCCTTTGAGTTCCTTGATGTGTTTCAGAGTTAGTAACGCTCTGATCAACACTTTTCTATTCACAGTCCGCAGCACATTTTCTTCAAGGATTTAAACCCTCCGTGTGTCTGTATTGTGCCTCATGTGACACAGAAACTAATTCTCAGTTGAAAGCTCTGGGGCGTGTCCCACTGAAATAAGGCAACATTATTTTTAAAATGGCATCTGTCACACTTTAGTCGGAGTGGTGATTTTTTTTTTTTTTCGTGATCTTTCCTACTTTAGTCATCATACAGTACATCATCAGAAATACAAACCACTTAAGGGTTAGCCGAGGCTTTTTTTCCCGTCGCCTGGCTCGAACCTGTGCACCTGACACATTTACTCAAATATCAACATTCTTAATGAAATGGCACTGTGCCTGCATTTGTTGGCAAAAAATTGGATTTTGTTGTGCAAAAACAACAAAACAGACACTTAATCAAGGTGCGTTACGCCACGTCTAGTCTCCAGACCTCCCCCTTCAACACCTGAAACATTCACTTCAATAAGGTCATAGCTTATCACATGATGCAGTAGGCCTCATCCTGGGGCAGGTGTTGTTTAGTCCTCCAGTAGGTGGGCAGGTGAGCTCGCAGCACTTTCCTCAGGTCCTCGTTGAGCAGGAGGCAGAAGATGGGGTTGACTCCGGCTTGGGCGAAGCTCATCCACACCGTGATGGAAAGGTACCGCTGAGGGATGGTGCAGGACTTGACGAACACCCTCCAGAAGCACGCCACGATGTAGGGAGCCCAGAGCACCAGGAAGAGCAGGGTGATGGTGTAGAACATCCTGCCCAGCCTCCTCTCTGACCTCACCTCTTCCATCCCGAGCAGCCGCCGGTGTTGATTGTGTAAATTTTGCCTGATGCCCAACAGAGTGGGTGGCATGGGACCACGACCGAACCCTGCAATCCAGTTAGCTGCGGCTTGACCCGTGGCCCCGGGACCGTGGAAGGTCCAGTTCTGGCTGATGGCTGGCACCAGCTGGACCGGTTTCATCTTGCGATGCCGGTACTCGAAGAGCAGCAGCTTGGCGTAGAAACCGTGGGTGGCCAGGACCACCACAGCCAGCATGAGCATGAAGCCCAGGGTGTCGTTGGTCTTCAGGTAGCGGTGTTCAAAAATGCACTGATCCTCATCGCGGATGAACTTGTACGTCCCCACGTCGAACACGGGTGGGAACGCCATTGCAACGGCCAGAGTCCACACCATGCAAATGATGGCGGCGCAGGTCCAGATGGTCATGCGCTTGGCGTAGAATCGGTGGTGGGCGATGGCAAGGTAGCGGGTGACGGCGACACAGAACAGCATGAAGGCAGCGTGAAAACAAAACAGCACGGCCATGAAAGCCACAACTTTACAACTCAAGGCACTGTAAGTCCAGGCCGAGCTGTTGTGGACGGAAACCAGCACAAAGGGGAAGCACGCGGCGGAGCGCACTGCATCGGCCAGGCACAGGTCCAGGAGAAAGAAGTAGGGAGCCTTGTGGAGTGTCCTGTCTCGTAGGACCAGCATGGAGACCAAGAGGTTGCCTACGAGGCTGACACAGATGATCAAACCCAAGAAGACCAGCTTAAAGTAGGCAGACACATCTGTGGCAGAGATCCCTCCTCTGTTGCTGCTGCTGTCGCTGCTGCTGCTGCTGCTGCCGCCTTTTGCCAGTCCGTTCTCCATCACAGCCAGCAAACTGCCGGGGCCATCGATGGCAAAGCTCTGGTTAGCCATTCTATCCCCTCCCGCAAGAGCCTGCCCGGTTCGGGCCCTCTTAAAACACACAACCGATCCTCCTACTGCCGTCGTCTCCCACGGCTCTCTGGTCTCTACAAGGAGAGGCCGCGAGGGTCTTTTCTACACGACAGACTCATCTTTCCTCTTTGTCCACAACCTCACCACCTGTGAACAGAGACACACATTTTGAGGAATGGAAAAAAACAAGATGTCTGACGTGCTTGTTGGGCCTAGAGAGAGTCCAGCAAACGGAGAGAGGGAAGACAAAAAAAAAAAAAAAAAGAACTTACATTTAACAGCATTGATATATAAGTGCTGTGTCGGGCTACACGGTGGAAATATCTGCCTTCCTGTTTCTCTATGGCTTCGGATCAGATCAGCAGCTCTACAGCATGCCAGCTCCTTGGCTCTCTCAGTAATTACCTTGCCCGTTGCTAAGATACAACAGCTCACATACTTTGTGCAAGTGTGGGTGTTTGAGTGAATGCATGGGGGTGTACAAGGGGGGGGGGGGGGGGGGGGGATGGAGCAGACACAGTACAACCAACACTGGGCATGTCCAACTGACGGAGATGTTGTAAATGAGCAAAGAACATTTTATGCTTCTTTTCTTTTTTTGTAGTCTTCCTTTTCTCTCTCTCTCCGGTGCGTATGTGCGTGACAGTCCGTGAAAAAAGAGCAGAGGGATGTGAATGTGTACCGTTCACATTCTCATTACAAATGTGAGGATATAACGGAGCAGAGCAGGCAGCCATTTGGGTTTTTTTGGGTGTTTTTTTTTTACGTACCTCGGGCCTGTGTGTGAATGTCTTTTTCTCAATAGGAGGAGGAAGTTATCAGTGTGATCATCACACTCATGCCTCCATCTTTAAAAAAAAAAAAAAAAAAAGCCTTTCTGTTAATAAACCCACGATTGCAGACGTGAGAAACGCGATAAAAAAGCAATACATTAGAGATGCAGCTTCCTCTTTAAAAAACACACACACACACATCATTTACAGGCGCGAGGTGGTGTGAAAACAAAGCTGTGGCTGTCAGGGTGGGCCTCGTCTATGTAGGCCGTGAAACACAAATATGATCTGCTGGTAACTGTGGGGCTTGTGTTTTTTTTTTTGTTTTTTTTTCCTCCACATATGCAACAACCCCTCTGCCACCTTGACAAACATCATTCCACCTTTTTTTTTTTCTTTTTTTTTTTATTGATGGCTGCCATGTCAGCTAGGCCCCTAAAACACTGACAGAGTAGGGAAAAATGGAAAAAAAAACAATCAAATAAATAACAGATGAACAGGTGTCAAAATCACCTCTGTTGTGTGTGTGTGTGTGTGTGTGTGTGTGTGTGTGGAGACAGAGATGATAACCTACCTTTCATCCCCTCATCTTTTTCTTTTTTTCTGTTTCTTTTAGGGAGGGATGTGCTTCTCTTCTCTCAAGGCGGAGAAAGGAGAAAAAAAAAAAAAAAAAAAAGCCAAGAAAATGATCCCAGTCGCTTTGTTTCACTGTTTGTCAGACGCAGACACGAACACATAATAAAGCCTCATGCTCTCTCGCTGTGCTCTCGGGCTCAAACAACACCTGTTATGCATTAAAAAAAAAAAAAAAAAAAAAAAGAGGAAGAAAAAAAAGAAAAATCCATCCATCCATCTATCCATCCATCCGGAGGGGAAGCCGACATATAATAAACATAAAGGTGGAGTGATATGTGATAATCAACAGCTGATCGTCGAGCAGGGCGAGAGGATGGAGGAGGAGGAGGACTCTCTGCCACAGATATTAAAATGAAAGAAAAGAAAAAGAAAGAGAAAAGAAAAAAAAAAACATCCACTGCCACCCCTTCTACAGCTTCATGGAGGAAGGGAGAGGGGATGTGTTCATCTGCCGTGTGTCTGAAATATCATCCGAGGGAGGGAAAAAAAAGAAAAAAAACAGATTCTGTGTTGCATCGCGTCGAGGGATCCGGATCTCCTAGAAGCCTAGAAAACACACGCCGCGAAAAACATACATCTTGTTTTCTTTTTGTTTTTTTTTCCTTTCTCTCTCTCTCTCTCTCCCTCTCTCTCTCGCTCCTGCTCGTATAAATCCCAACAACAAAAAAACAAAAAAATGATGTCAGATTCTCAATGCTTATAATAAAACCCACCCACAGACGGCAGAGAGGAGAAGAAGAAGAAGAAGAAGAAGATGAAGATGGGGAGGAAGAAAAAAAGGAGAGATCGCGCAGCCCCTAAATGAATCGCCCTGGCGTGTGTGTTGGCTCATGGCACCAGAACAATTAGTCCACACAGACAACAGCCTCGACACGTCTCCTGTTCCCATCGTCCAGTCACGAGAGGAGGAGGAAGAAGAAGAAGAAGAAGAAGAAGAAGAAACAGAAGAAGAAGAAAAAAGGCGATGTATTTACCCCCGAACTGTCAATATGCAGTCTTTTGTTGTTTTTTTGTTTGCGTTGCTGTCCGGCGGAAGGTGGACTACATCTCAACAGTCCACAATACACACAAAATAAATAAATAAATAAATAAAAAGCCCTCCATGACAGAACGAATGCATTTCTGACAAATCCAGCGATGTCACGAGGGGATTCACATCGCCGACCGCTGTCGAGATCACGATGCGACTGAGAGGATGGTCATAACGATGATGATGGTGGTGGTGGTGGTGGTGATGGTGATGAATAATAAGAATACAAAAAGGAAAAATAACAAAACGGCGCGGCTGGATTAGGCGAATTATTCCTGAATAATCCCAATTATGGCTGCTTGCAAGGAGGCAGCTCGCACATTCACGGAAACCGTCGGTTTTATTCGGGGAGAGGGAGAGAGAGCGAGGGAGGGAGGGGGGAGAGAGAGGGGGAGGGGGAGAGGGGGGGGAGAGGCAGGGAGGGAGAGAGGGAGAGAGGGAGGGGGAGAGAGGGGGGAAAGAAGGATAGGAAGAGAGAGAGAGAGAAAGAGAGAGAGAGCTGCTGAGCCATAATAACTTGAAAGGGATGTTTAATTTTAACCCCCTCTTTTTCTCTCCATCCGTCTCCCTCTCTCTCCATCCATCTCTCTCTCTCTCCCTCTCTCTCCCCCTCTCTCCCTCTCTCTCTCTCTCTCTCCCTTCATGTATGACGCCTCTGTTGTTTCTCTTCCGGCTGTCAACAAGCTGTGTGCTCACTGGTCTCCGGACTGACTGGACCCCACCATGATTCAGAGGAAAGGCCTGGCAGGGCAGCAGCAAGGGATTCTGGGTCCTCTGGAGGATCATCGGGCCTCAACATTTCCCAAACAGAACACATTCTGGGATGCCGTGTCGTAGGCAACTGGACGTGTTTCAGGTATGATGAAGATCACCTGAGAGGCTTCTTCACTTCCAACCAACTGGAGGGGAGTTGAGTCAAACCCCGAGCCTCATCCTCAGAAGGCCGTAGGAGGCGTATGCTTTACCAGGAGAGCTATTCATCAGCTTTATTACACGCCATGTTTTGGTCATTAACCTTCATCGGGTAGGCTGATGATCCAGCGTTGGATGAACAAAACTGACTCACCCGGGCTGCTGAGGTTGAGGCTCGGGGTTCATATCCATCATGTAGCTTTTGCTGCATAAAGTCACATTTGGGCGTCATAAAAACTTTAATTTTGAACCCTGTAAGGATGTTACTTAGACATCATTAATAAACGTTGGGGAAGAAATATGATTCTTACAGGACATTATGTCGTCACTATCAATATCCAGACCTTAACGTCTGTATAAGACACAAATGACCTCCTATTGTTTGGAGACATCACGTCCTGTAAGAATCATACGTCTTCCCCAACCATGAACATTGAAAAGATGTAAAAAAAACAACACAAAAAAAACCTTTATTCTGCTGTCTTTTAGATGTTTTTGCGTCACTATGAGTTTGACAGTTGTGCTTCTGAGTAAAATAACTTAAATAACTTAAAATATCTCTGAAACTGAAACTCTGCCGGACATTGTTCAACATTTCCACTTTCAAATCTTAAACACTGAGTCATAGTTGATATACTAAACTACACATAATATGCAATCTAGGCAATTTAGGCCCTGTCAAGACAAATTTCTGTATATTAGAATGTTTATTTAGAGAATTTCTCTGATACAATCAACAGTTTATCACCAATCATGTGTCCCTGGTCGTGTCTAACAAGGTTCTGTAAGTCCTATAAGAAATATAAGCACATTTAGGTCAACTGTAGTGGATGGTTGGCACAATGTTGGATATTTAAACTCATCATTATCTACATGGTTAAAAATACAATTTATCTACATTATTCACTTACGTCGTCTGGTCTCGTCTGACAGGTTCTGTGACGGGACGGACTCCGTGGATTGAGTCGATGCAGAAGTCGTGTTTGTATTCTTCTATTAAGTTTTAATAAGAGGTCCAATTTTATGATTTTCATTAAAGCAAAGCCCAAACATCTCTTCCATTCAATAACCTCATTTCAGAATCATTTAATATAAAAACATACTTCATTCAACGATTCATTAAAATGTCATTTAACAATAACGCGGTGTTTGTAGGCTACCCCGGAGGAATGTTGTATGTTTCTCTTCAGGTTGAATTGCAGGAAACATAATTAATTATTTCGCTATATAACAAGCACTCAGGGGTAAGCTCCCAATTCTGTTTCTTTTTTTTTTATTTCCAGGAGATTCCTTTATTACAAAACTCATAATCTTTCCTGGTTAATTTAACCTCACACACACCGTGTAAAGCACCCGGTGGGCCTGGTACAAGTTAATTTGCTTCACAGACTCATGTTGTTTACCAAAAAACATAAAGCCTTACCAATGGGTAATAATCAACCACATTACCTTCAGGACCGCAGTCCAAAAACAAGAGGAAGAGCAATATAACTATAGGAAAGTCAATTCCAATGTATAAAATAGTAAGTTTTTTCTGTTAAGTTGCAAAAAGGGACCGGACCCAGTTCTGTTTTACAACCCTTGAGTTGTCAAATGACAATAACTGGACCTTTCTCTTTTGATTTTAAAAGAAAATGTTCAAACAATGTCCTTGTGTTTCTTTTAAAAGACAAATATGTATGTCTCTTTTTTACAACTTAAAGTTAAAAGTGAATGTTTTATTAAATTAGCTTGAGAATATGCAGAATTGTGATGAAAAGACTAAACAGACATCTAACTTGCTCCACGTTTGGACTGAAACAAATGTACCAACCAGTCGAGTTTGGGCTAAATGATGGCGGTGAGGGACCAACGGCAGCTGATAGATATCACAGCTGGTAACTCTTTGTGTCCAGAGACATGTTGAAGGAGAGAATATTATAAAAAAAACCAACAAGATTTATCTTCTGTTGGTTTGTTTTTTGTTTTTTTTTGAAGATGTTATTGAAGTAAGAGCTGGCACTCCTCACTGTTTCAATCCCATTCAAACAAGCTATAAGTGATTTCACACTGGGCGCGAAAGAATAGAAGAAATATCCCCTTAAACTGCTGTTTGGTAACAATGTCACAAAACCCACAGAACCTCTTTTGAAATCGCTGCTTCAGAGGGCTCCCAGCGGTGCGTCGCTTAAAACGGCATTCATTATTTTTAAAGTGAGTATCTGCGGAGGAATTCACACTGATTATCCTCCTTGGGTCAGTTTTAAGTCCGCTTAAATGTTTAATACATTCCACACTTACGCTATGTGGCCGTCACACAAAGTAATCGCTACCCTCTTTTTTCCCTCTTCTTCCTCTATGAAATGCAAAGTGTCCTCTGAGTAATGATTTTTGTTTTGAGGGCCAAACACATAATCCACAAAATCCAACACCATCCAAGGACGTTTGTTGGTTTTAAATTATATAGCTTTAATACAAGAAACAGTCGATTTATTCAGCAGGAAAACGCTTTTTTCACTTTCCGAAAGGCTCCCATGATCAAACACAATGTGTGTAAAGGAGAAGTTCACACAAAAATGAAAAATTTGGCCACAAAATCTTTAGCTGCAGCGACTAAACTCAAAGTTGTTGTTGATGCACAAGCTCAGCTGTGCATCAAGGTTGTAAATACACATTTTTCTTATCAGTTTGGGATCTCATGGCTCCTGGAGACTTGGACAACCTGTATGGAGACAATAAATAAGTCCCCATCTACTGAATAACATTGTACATCACCGCTTATTCGTCTTTACTTGGTGATGCTTCTTTATTTATGCTGCTGTTTATACACTAAAGGAAAAAAAGTCTACTCACCCTCATGCCGATGGAGACAATCGGCCACAAAACATTTCTGGAGCTTAACAGCAAAACAAAGTTGCAGCGTTCTCCTGATATAAAAACATATAATGGCTCCATACAGCTCGTTCTGCAGAACCTGCAGTCTCCTGAAGCCCCAGGAAAGAGGTTATTTACACCCCTGACGTACAGCCCCGCTCGTGCACCTACTTTCTTCTGACGATGTGCGCGCTAAGGCTTTTAGCTGAGCAGCTACAGTGAAGATTCCAGCTTAATAAGGGTGTAAATAATGTATTTTCAAACCACATGGACTGGATTACGAACGGACAAGCTGTGTGGAGCCATTTCCTTTTTTTTTGTATATTTCACACCTTGAAACAAGCCCCACATCTTTTTCAGTTGTTTTGAAGAATGCTGCAACACTTTTTTGTTTGCTCTGAAGCTCCAGAAATGTTTTGTGGACTAAAAAAAACCCCCCCCCCCCCCCCAATTCCATCAACGTGAGGACGAGTAGATAATGACTGGATTGATCTTTTTTGGGTGAATTGTTCCTTTAAGGTATCGGCTCTGCACGGCTACAATCAGAAATAGTCTTTGACATCTCATCGTGCAGCATCGGGAGGAGCTTTCCTGAGAATTATCAGCCTTCAAACAGCTAATCTCACCCTACAATGGCCAGTGTGTGCTCTGTAGTCTAGCATGACACCGTGACTTCAGTGCAATGCATGACCTTTGGCTTCTATCCGCGGCTCCGGTTGCTGTTTGTGTATTTCCACTTCAAGCGAGGGCTGAATGCGCACCAGAGACAGAAGCTCTAAAAAGGGCTCTGATGTTATTTTTGTGTGGTGTCAGTCAGTCGCTCTGCAATTTTCTGCTCCGCTCCGCGCGACGGTGTCATTACCGCGCGCGAAACTGTCATACACGAATAATTTCTTTTTTTTTGTTGTTGTTTTTTTTGCAGAACGGATGAAAAGAGAGCGAAACGAACAAAGACACAGAGCGGCGAATGGTATAAGACCAGGTTTAATGGCAATACACAGCAAAAAACTTTCATCACTTCAAACATGTCATTCAGCGCTTCACTGCGTCTGTGAGGTTTTTCCCTAAGTAGCGCTATACATTTTTGTGTTGCGCAACAACAACAATAATGGGTTTCGGTAGCGTCAGGAAGACTTGTGTGCGAGGAGACGTTGGGGAGGCTGGTGTTTCTAGAAAGAAAAATATACTTTTCCATTTGTTTCGTCCCTCGAGCAGCATCCTTTTCAGACTGACGCTTGCTATAATCATCAGGTTCTTATTTCATGACATTAAGGCAAAAATACTTCACTGGATCACGTTTTGCTTTTTGCATTTTGTAAACAAAACAACATTTGTATCGTAAGTCTCTGGAGAGTCCCCCCCCCCTGCTACGGTAATGTTCTGCTTTTTCTGTCCTTCATTAAAGACATAATAGCACGTGGAATTCACAAACGTAAAACTCATGACAGTGTTGTCGGATAACAACCTCAGCTACATCAACAGTCGTAAAACAACAAGTGCATTTTAGTGCTGAGCGGATAAAATCAGACCACATCATGACGAGAGGGCGTCTCCACACGACGAGGGAAAAGTAACAACGGACCACTTACAAAACATCTCCGGTAATATGTTGTGCTTCAAGGTTGGACTGCTCACAATGTTCTTGTAGAAACGGGATATGAGTCGACTACGCTTCTATTACACAACACGTCTTTGACAGAATGCATCAAAACATTTCCAGTATTTGTATGATTACTTTCACCTTGAATTGACGGATCTTAAGTCCCGCCACCTTGGCCGCTTGCTGGGTCAGACAAGCTTGACAATAAGAAACATCAGCGCCGCAGAGTTCATTACATAGTTTCTGAGAGCAACATATTTCCAGGAAGCAGACAGCAAAGACGGCGGTTCAGTATCTATTATCTAAAAACAGTCAGCAGCCAACTTATTTTTCTTTTCCGAATCTGTTTAACGCTACCACAGAAATAAACAGGAAGCACACCTGGCTGGAACGTTAGCTAACTGTTATGCTTTTGCTAAATTGTTAGCAAGTATTTTGCTAACTTTAGCTAACCTAAACCACCCATTAAGATTGTTTTTCGAGAGTCACACAATATTTCTTGAGGGAGCCGACAGCAAGGACCGCAGAAAACGGCAAAAAGGCGTAAAATGAGGCCAAGTTATTCCGGTCTTAACGATAACAAGTGAAACCTTGTTTTCTTTCTGGCTAACGCTAATAATATCTTAAAAATAAAGTCAGCGGCCAAACTACTTGTACTATATGGTATAAGGTGGAATCAAACCTGGCTGACTCCTCTGCTTGTAACGTTAGCTAACTGTTCGTTAGCTAGATTGTTAGCGTGCACTAACATTAGCTAACCTAAGCTTCACGCTTAGCAGGGTGCCACAGTGTTTATCAGATAGTTTCATGGTCAAGGTATCGAGTGACGCTTTTGCGGGTCCCTAAGTTACATCTTTGAACTCCCTTATCTTGTTTTTCTTTGCAATAAAGATGAATCGAGCACACAGCACATATACATTTATAACAGAAAATGGGAACGTTGAGGTTTATCAGGGTACCCAGCTTACTCAAATGTTATTGGAGCTCAGAGTGTAAATGGGCGGGACTTAGGAAGGGTCAATTGGACTTGAAAATTCTCCTAAATTCTACCAAATACATTATTCATGAGATCAAAAAAATGAACACAGTGATACACAACTTCAACCACATGTGTGTTTGTTTTGTATTGTTTACTTGTTGGCTTCTTTTGGAATCAAGAAAAGGCACTTAACTCTAGAGCAGATCAGAATGAACTTTTTATGGCGTAATCACAAACGGTGCAAGACCGCGAGTAGTCCGATGACGAAGAGGGCGCTGGGATTCTGCAGCACTATGGAGAGCGAGACAACTCCACTCAGAAAGACGACGGGTGGCATCAGATTCCTGCTGACGTCGGGCTCAGACTGGAGCTCGGAAACCTCCGGCATCGTGTTTGCTGGATTCTCTAATAATGTGTCAGGGGAAGTCTGGGGAGCGTCTTTCTCCTCTTCCCATGCCGAGACGGACTGAGGAACAGAGGTTCGGCTCACCTCAGTGACACCTGTACTCACCGAGGGGTTCTCTGTGAGTTCAGGCGATGGAGGAGCTTCACCTTCTTCCTCCTGACTCACTACCACAGGAGACGAGAGTGCAGGTGTGTTGTCTTCGCGATGGGCTGCAGATGTGGCGGAACCTTCTGATAATCCTTCAGGTTTACTCAATCCCAGGGAAACGTCTAGCTCAGACCCCTGAGTCTCCGAGTCGGCAGGAAGTTCAGGACAAGGAGGACTTGCTGGGCTGTTGGTCGATTCGTCCTCTCCTGTTGCTGGCTGCATATTCCTCTCTGCGGTCGTAGGATGCATGATTGAGCCCTCTGAGGGAGGGACTTCCTCCCCGACAGCCTGAGGGCTGTCTGATGTCGGCCTTAACTCTTGTAGTATGGAAGGAGTTGGAGCGGGCAGCGGTGCAGAGGGACTCGTGTCTATGGCCTGCTCTGACGTTTGGTTGCCTAATTCACAGTGGAGTCTGGGTAAAGGCTGTGACTTATTTGGCTGGACTGATTCGCTGGCACAGAGTACAAAGGATGAATTAGTTTGCGGTGTGGTTTCGGATGACATACAAGGGAATCGTTCACCTGGGGATACAGTGTGAGAGGACGGTGTGCCATCAACAGATGGGAGCTCTTGGTTGGGTGGGACAGAGGGGCCAGATGGGTGAACTGCAATCTGTTAAAGTAAAAACAGCGAGACAACAGTGACAGCTAGGAGAGTATAAAGACAGAGCAGGAGATTTGTATTCCTCATTAACATTGCACACAGAGAGAGGAAAAGCATTTTACTGCATACTAATGCTTTTCTGAGGAACTCATGCTGACATTGTAATTGTGAGGAAATGCTAACAGGAGCAGTTTGATGGGATTGATGTCTTCTTTCAAAATTATTGCCAGAAGAAAAAGTACCGTTCTGATGTTTTGACTGCCCTTGTCATGAGTATGAGGAGAACGTCCAAAGATACTTACATACAGCACAAGGGCGTCCAAGGGAGAAAATAATTAGATGAATGCTGTTTTTCCTAATTACTTTATCCTCAAGCTTACCCAATGTACATATTGATCACATAATTTCTTTTCAAAACGCCAGGAACTGGAACTAATGCCAGCCAGAAGGAGCAGCGTATTTTTTCATTTTCCCCCTCGGTTCTTTGATCAGAAAGAGAAAAAGAGCTAATAATCAAGAAAAACAAAAAGAGCTCTGCCTGCTGTGAGGCTGCTGTGACCAACATCCGAGGCCTAATCGAGATGAAATCGGAAAGAAAATGAAACAAAAGAGACAAAAACAGCACCCAGAAGAACAAGTGCAGGAGCAAGGCACAGGAAACACAGAGAACAGACGGGCTGAGGCAGAGCATGTATTAATATACAGATGGTGAATATGTTGTTCTCATGTTCCCCAGATGAAAATCCAGCTGCGACCTGGCATCCTTTTTACGAGGGAGGAACAAAAGAATTACAACAACGACGCTGATTAAAACATAATGTTGTATGCTGCAATTTTTTTTTGTTATTGGAATTCTACACTTCATAAACTCACGGCAAATATTTCCCAAGTTTGTAGTTTGTCTCGAGAGAGAGAGAGAAAGAGGGAGGGAGAGAGCTCTGTTTTGTTTAAATCTCAGGGAAAAATCTATTCAGACTTGATTTAACAGCACCGCAAAACGAGGGAAGCACAAAAGGCGAACCAAACTTTTGTGCACGACTGAAGCTATAAAACCGATAACATTTAATTATAAAATGATCAGAAAGTTTGACTGTTTCAATCCCTGAATTAGATTCCCAGCATACACTGGATTGTGTTTTTGTTGTGTAGAAAACATTAACAGATCGAAAGGAGCTGATGTTCATACAGTAGTTGACTGGTCCGCTGTTAAGTTTAATGCTCTGGCAAAGGGAAACAGCATGCATGTGAATGCTGATGTGAAACAAATATTAAGATGAGCTGGATGAGTTCATGCCTCACAGATATCTGTAGTATCAGGAAGACGTTAATACAAAATCACATGTTATTTTGTTATTCGGTCAGGGCTGTCTGAGGTAGTTTATCAGTTTTACGATGATCAACTATAAATTCCTTTTCTTCTGAAACACACATTTCTTCTATTTTTATCTGTTTTATGTATGTTTGAAAATGAAAAGTTTTCTGACCAGAATACAAACGTAAGCCCACTTGGTAGTCATGGTTTTAAGTTTCTCCCAAAACATGTGATAGTAGTTCATTGACCTGCGGCACCTCTACATTTATAGAAATAATTTGACATTTTGGGAAAAGCACCTCTTTTTTGGCCAAGAAGACTGAAGCCACCCTCAGGGCATGAAATTAGAGAAGTTAGCTTAGCATTAGAAGAAAAGTGTGAAAATGTTGATTTCTGAATACATTAAAACAAGTGATAAAGTTTATAGATGTCATTAGGTGCCTAATTCATACTCCAAACGATAGGATCATATCACCAGAGTAACCGCTAACTGCTGCTAACTGGAGCGGCTGTTAGCTTGTTCGCGTAATTAGCAGTACATCTACCGTGGCTAGCTGGTTAGCATGCTAACTTCAGAAGATAACTTTGCCAGTAAGATTTTGGGACGTCAAAATTGCTGCTTTTTCACATTCTGGTGACAATTTTCGTTTAATTGTTCAAATATTTTACTCTTAAAACTCTTTTTAGCTTTGGATAATATTTGGCCCACTATGACGTCACCCATTGAGTTTGGTATTATGTCTGTAGCCATCTTTGCTTTTGAGAGCCATATTTGGGCTCAAGGTTGGAGCTGTGCCTCTATTCTGATTGGATCTTGACTGACGCCAGGAGGATGTGCCATGTTAGCATCTTGACATTCGCAAGGTAGCCGCCTTGGGTAAAGCATACCCTGTTCTATCATCTTTTTTTAGTCAAAATGTCAAAATCTTACTCAAAATAGGACTAACGATTGAGACCATAAACTCATTAGGAAACTGTTTAGAGGTAATAAATCCTGTGAGAAGCAGAATAATTTTCTCATAAGCTTACAAACAATCTGACTTATTTTTGAAACCAGTGGACTCGCCCTCTGCTGGCCATTGGGTAAAAGGCAAGTTTAGGGTACTTCTACTTTTCATACCTGACATCTCCCTCCATATTTTACTTTAAATGCTTTGAACTTAGCTCAGCGAAACTCCCAAAAAGTCAAACTACTTCTTTAAGATAGCGCCAGAGTCACAGTGATTGTACAACACTGTACGTGATCGACAATGAGCTACGGAGACAACAATCAGAAGGTGCAATAACACATGAACAGCATGCGTCATGATACGAACACAATAGGACAATAACATACAGAACTCGTGCTACAGCAGTGAGAAGCGAGACGTTACCTAAGTTGTTGCTGAAGCTTCAATGAGCTGTGAACAATATAAACAACCAAGCCAATGATAATAAGCTTAGAAAAGTTGACCGGAAATGTTTGTTACGTTTTATTAGGCACATAAGGGGATAAAGCACTTGAGCCTGCTTACCTGTTAAATCAGAATGTGTCAACAACTGCATGCAAATCAAGATAGTTTGAACATAATACGACAACTTATTTGCTCAATGTGTGTTTTTTTGTTGGCAAGTACGATAATGTGAGGGTATGTTTTGAATTCATCAAGAAAATAACCCAAATCACCCCTCTGTTATTTAACAATCTATTCCATTAAAAGCTGTTACTTACCTCTATGTCAATCTCTGGCTGCATGATGACCGGGCAGACAGCTGTAGGCCTGACAAGTCCTGACGTGGACGTCCCCGCTTCTTCTGCTGATGTGAAATAGATAATTATGCTGTGAGAGCCAGATTATTCTGAATAGAGGAAATGTAATAAAGTAGATTTTTGTATCTACTGTTTTTAAAGGGGAACTCCGCTGATGGAAACACTGAGTAAAGACTTTGCTTCAGATCAGTTATTTTTAAAGTTTGGGGGAAAACTGTCTGAGGCCTCGTCCACAGTGATACAGATAATAAAATTAGCTTTTTTTAATGTAAATTCTAACCCTTCGTCTTAATGCAAACTGCCTTCCAAGGTGCATTTTTAAAAACCTTCTGTGTTGCCATGTGTGCACATAAAACGGAGCATTTAAGGAAAACAATGACGTCACATCTCAATTTGCGCATTCTGTAAGCAGCAACTCCACCTCGTTGTCTGTCTACACAAATTAATCGCCTTTTGCTTTCGGTTTCTTCATAGCACCTCAGGCGGTGTCCCAGAAAGGTGTTAAATCAAAGGTAAGGATATACATTTACACTTACAGCTACTACTGAACAGGAAGGAGTTCACTGCACATGCTCAGAATGTTCTTCTCTGGCATTTTGCAGATCAGTGATACAGAGATATTTACTCGTGTCGACAGGATTATTATTATTTCTTTACAACAGAGTGGGAAATATGTGCTTAAAAACATATCTTTATTGGTGTGGACAAGGCCTCAGTTTGGGTTTGAGACACAAAGGCTCCACCCTGCATTCCAGGTTTTCCCTCATGAGATCATACTGCAGAAAACACTGATCTCGTTTGAAGTTCTAAACGTTCGAGTGTGGAGTCTCAGTCTCAGAAAGTGATTGGTTATGTCACTCCTGACAACAGCTTTCACACTGTACCTGCTTCCTTTTCGTGGTCATCCTCTGAATCATAATCATCATTCGTACTGAAAGAAGAAGAAGAACATTCAGGTTATACGACAACATGAAAACAGAGAACACGTCTTAATGTCTACATGACTTTACACACACATGTTGGCTGGTGATTATCAGTCTGCAGGCAGTGTATAGAGTGGTCTTTAAAAGGAAAAGATACAGATATACTAACTTTGCAGCTGACGATGGACATCAAGACAACAAAAGTTCCGGATGAAAACGGCATTAATGGCTAGCATCTGAATCATCTGACTAATGCAGCAGTCATGTATGAAAAGAAAGGAACTCGGTCACATTTAAAAGTCTGTCAGCGTCATCAACACCTGCTCCGGATAATTAGGCTTGATATTTACTGATGCCGTTCAGCTCTTTTAATTGAACGTGGCTGAGTATCTATTTGTACTGTATGTCTTATTCTGGATGTCTGTTTCTGATCTGCTAAGCCTGAAGCCTCCGTGATGACCCATCTCATTAGACTGCTCATTAAAATAGAGGGTGAGGTGGGAAATTACTGAGTGCCGTATTGCTGAATGATGATAAGGGTCACTGAACAGTGCAAGGATAATAATATAAGCCAGTCGGGGTTATATTTCTACACTGAAGTTGATTAATCAAAGTTTGGTGTCAGCGATTAGTGGAGGAGATTTGGGGCTATGATGAGTGTTTTCATCAGATCTTAAATAACATTTAATTGATAACGCGCAGCCGCGATTTGTTCTAAAATCATCTGCACGATAAAGAAGCAGAGATGTTCTTCTTGAAGGAGTTCGTTTTGGTCGAAGAGGGTTAAGGAAGGGGGTGCAACATTGCCAAGAGAGGCAGCGGCTGCCAAATGAAATAAAGGTCAACAAGCGTGATGAGCATGTGACAGGAGCTGCACAAATAGCGGGGTGAAAGCCTGGCAAGCTGCTCGCACTCCTCGTGCTTTTATCCCACTTAAGGGTTTGATATCAGCTGCGCAGGTTTAAAACCTGACAGTGATCTGAAGAAGATCTTTGCATTATGCATGTCCGGTGATGTGAAGTCATAAATCGCAAAGCACTTTTTAACAAGTTTTCAAGCTCGTGAGAATTACAGCGTTACTCAACAATAATGACAAAAGGCAGATCTGTGATGAGATATTATTTGTGGGTTTTTTTTTGGTAAACTCTAATCCTGATTTCTAATAGAAGCGAGCTTTTCATGATCCATTTGAGGGTTACACGACCTGACATTACATTCCTCTGTCCCGAGAATCTCAGGCACGTCTTGTCCAAACCGAGGAGATGTGGCTCTGTTTGACCCACGTCACATTGCGAAACTCTGGGTATTTCAAGCATGGTGTCTCCTACAGTGGAGAGATATTTGGAATCCATTTGGACCATTTGAGCCGGAGTCCCGACCACCAAGATACCCGTGACCGCTGGTCGGTTGGTTGGTCAGCACGATTACACAAAAACTACTGAATGGATTTCCACATGCACATCAGAAGTAAGGCACATTTAGGTGGCTGACATCTGTTACTGGGACTGTTTTGGCGGAGGTATGCACTCTACCGCCATTCGAGTTATGCTTGTATCTCTTTGTAATTTTGAGTTTGCCTCCATGCACCAGTCAAGTTGCTGTTCCTGAGCTGTTGCATTGAATAATAGGCTGAACATTTTTTTTCTAGCAGAATATTTTACCCCGAAAGCAAAAGTGCGGCGGCCCGGATCTGATCTGGACCGCGCCAGATGCGTTCGTCCGGCCCACATACCGCGTGGAATGATGACACCTGGTCCGTCTGTCTGTCAGTCTGTCTGTCTTGCTAGCTTGCTACGTCAGCCGAGAGCGAACCTAGTGAACCAGATTAGTTCTATTCTGGTGGTCTGGATCTGGCTCCAACCTTCTCTGGATATCAAATGTTACAACTTCATCATTTTAATCCCATTAGAGATTTTTCCTTGAGTTAGAGCCAACATGCGTTTTGTGAGGTCACAGTGCCCTTGACCTCTGACATTTGGCATGGCACCCAAATTCTAATCGCTGTATCTTCGAATCGTGATATTGAATTCACGAGAATGGGACGGACAGATGGAAAACCTGGAAAACATAACGCCTCCGGCCACAGCTGTCAGCGCTGCAGCAGCCGCATAGAAACCAGACAGGTTACTAAAAAAATAAACTAAATATGATGTTAGACAGAATGTTTTTGTATATTTTCTTTCTCTGACTGGAAATACATCTTTCCACTCCATGTTGTGCCTATTTAGATTGCACCTTTTTGTGTGTTTTATTTATAATCATGATATATTTACGCTTGAATGGTCTAAATAAAGAGCAATATTATATAGTTCTCGGTCTCTTTTCATCTAAACATAGGCCCATTTTATCTAAATATAGGTTCAGTAGGCAGAATGTATCCTTTGGCGCGGAGTGGACGGATGTGTTTTCAGTCACAGCGAGAAAATGTACAAAAAACTATTAGTAAAATCCGGAAGAAAGTGTTTCTTTTCTCTCATCTGGTTAAAAACATATAGAACAAACGTTCGGAAAAAGCTACTTTGTGAATTAATAATTCATGCGTGAAAGAGCTGGACTGACTCAGCAGTGAGACGATGAAAAAAGCTCACCAGTGAGGAGAAACTCAGAGAACCAGCATTGTATAGCTGCTCTGGTTTCTGTGTTCGCTATCAGCTCCATCCCATTGTGCGATATCTATATTTACCCAGGGCGGACGCGCTTCAGTTAAATATAAACTAAACCGGCAGCACGCTTCCTCAAAACGCGCTGATGTTAACGTACGGTAAGTAATACATTCTGTTGTCTGCACTAGATTTGTAGTCAATGTGTTAAAAAAACCAATTATCAGTGAACTTCAGAGCACCTAATGAAGCTTTAATAGTTGTTATGTGTGTGGAGGGGGTGCCGGCACAGTTTCCTGCTCCCCAAACTCCTCCTTTCCAATCAGTGACTCATCCATCCCTGACAGCCCATCTGGTCCCGTCCAACTTCCACGCAGCTACAGCGGAGAAGCCCTACACCACAGCCATCAGTTTTATATCTAGTTTGCTCCCTTAATAGGTCCTTATGAGCTCGGAGGAATCTTCCCCGCTGTCTCTGGAGAGGTTTGATCACACACCATCGAGGCATTTAGCGGTTCCTCTCAGGGGGGGGGGTTTAGTCGACTGTAATGAGGTATAGAAGGGGGATTTTTGTGCGCCCCGATTCTCCGACAACACAAGGGAAAGGGAAGGCCAATCTTCTCCAGTGACATTGCACCGCTCCCCGTCGACTCTGATAGAAAAGGTCAGAAGTAAATTTAATGCAGGGAAACTGCCTGGCCTGAAAACGACACCTGCCCTTTGCCTATTTTGATCGCCGACACACACCACCAGATGATTGCCATTCTGAAGGGGGTGTGTACTCCTTGTAATTCGTTCTATCTCTCACACCAGACGTAAACCAGCTTTACGAACATTTAGCTTTGATTCTCACTCTCGCTCTCTCAAACTGTGAAGCTGTGGCCACAAACAACCTGCTTCACTTCAGTGAATAAATCTGAATGACCCATCGCACGAAAACCTCAAGAGAATTTGGAGGCAACTGGAGCTCTGCAGCTGCTGCACAACCTTCTGTGCAAAGTTCGACTATACGTTCATTCCCCGAGTCTGAAAGTTTTATTATTCAGATATGATTGTGTCTTTGAGGATCTTAATTTAGCCTTTAATCAGATGCTTGGACACCTTGCAGAGTGAGATTTCACAAGCAGTAATGGCCGATGAGCAGATCAATCTGTGGAGGTCAGAGGTCAAAGGAGATCTCAAGCAGCCAGCTGGCAAAAAACCGTGCATCCTCGTCCTGCGATGGGACATTTACCTGTAATCTCTTGGAGGTTTCAGGATACCTTTCATTTCCTGCACGTCGACGTTCGCTTGAGCCGAATCGTCTTCGTAGGTCAGGAGCAGAGTGACCATATAATTCATGGAGGAGTTATTGGCCCAGTAATCACCGTCTGAGGTTTCGTAGCGAACCACAAACTCAATGCGAGAGCCGTGTGTGATGTACGGTGGTGCAAAAGAGAGCTTGAAGGAGAACTGGTCAGTGGCCCCATCGTGGGACCCCTGGACGTACTCTGCTGGGTGGTCAAAGTAAGTGGCCCAGCTGTCCATGGTGGACCGGATGTAAACTGCTTTGTGGAAGGAGATGTTCAGGACTCGCACCAGCCCACTGAAGGCAAGTGGCTCATTCTCGACCGGAGACACCCGCTCCACCTCCAGTTTGTTGGCTTGCACAGCCTGCAGCAGGGCTCCCTCTGAGGGCGCGTGAAACTCCGGGAGCACCTGATAGGTGGGCTCTCGCTGCGGCTTTCGATACTTCGCTTCCTCTTCCTCCCACCTGGCGCTCTCCTCTTCGTCGTCCGAATCGAAGGCGACGAATTCCTTCACGTCCACCAGGTCCCCACCTGTTGTGTCGGCGAACGACACCTTCTTGGCGGCGGACAGCGCCAAGTGGATCCGCATGTACTCGGCCGTCTCATCGTAGATGGAAGCGCCTCGCTTCCGCGGCACAGGGGAGCATCTCGGGATGATGTGGACGCTCGCGGTGTCGTCGTCTTCATCATCGTCCTCGTCATCATTGCGATCCTCGTCGTCCGTCGGGGATCTGCCCTCAGCCTCGCCGCTCGACTTGCGCGTTTTGATCGTGGTGAAAAGGCCCTCCGCGCTGGGTATGCTTAAAAATGACATGTCTGCAGATGTGCGCACTCATGGAAGCTGCACGCCGAGCAGTGTTCATATGACGTCTCCAATGATGAAATTAAAAAACAAAACAAAACACACACACACTACTAAACTCTCATGGTTTGCGCCGCGGTGGCCAGTTGTGGATCCAGCGCTGTCCCCGCGTTACGCACAGCCTCTCCGGTCAGCGTGTGGCGTTAAATGTCACCCATGGAAAACGCGGCTCCGCTGCCAGCCCGTGTGATCGTGTATCCGCTGGTTTACATGACTTTATGCATCGCAGTTTGGCTGCTGTCGCGGAAGGAGCTGCCTCTAATTATAGCGCTGACCTACCGGACTCTCCATGCCTCAAATGTGTCTTTTAAGTTGGTATCATCCTGCGACCCCCCCTGGTTCCGTTTGGTTCGGGCTGGCTAAACGCCCACAACTGGAAATGGGATATTAAAGTAACAGCCATCACATCGGCCACTGCCAGTCACACTAATGCGTGACACATTTTAAACCATGGATATAGTCAATTATCAGTATATAAAATGTATTTCCTCACTGTGGTTGAAAGCAACAAAAGCTTAATTATTAACATGCAGGCCATTCATTTAATTTCTGCTGTATATAGCCTAGGTTTAATTTCTCACAACAAACTAATATCCCTGCTGCAGCTGCAGGGCCAGTCTATGATATATCAGGCTGTTGAGTTTAGTTTTTAGTTTAACACTGCCCTTATAACAGAGCCGGCCCAAGGCTTTAAGGGGCCCTAAGCCGAATTTGATTTGGGGGCCTCCCACCCTTAGCTAATTACACCCCAACCTCAGCACCTCCAATATCAACTATATATTGTCAATGCTAAATGGCTAATCCTAGTAACATTTAGCAGCTACCTCCTCAATAGCAAACGCATGTCTCACAGACGTTGAAAGGCACAGTGTGTGGAGCGTCTGCTAACTGGTAGGATGTTGTCAACACGTCAGCAGTTGGTCGACATTTTTGCTAGATGTGTGTTATTGGGGTCAGATGATATGATATAATATAATATAAAATAATGTATTATAATATGATAGAATAGAATACAATAGAATACATTAGAATACAATATAATGGCCTGTGATGAACTGGCAATTCAGGATGTAACCCGGCGTCACCTGACCTCAGCTGGGATCGGCACCAGCCCCCATGTGACATGGATAATATAATATAATATAATATCAATTTAATTTCTTTGGCACCTTTCAAAACCCAAAGTTACAAGGTACTTCACATAATGTTGTATTTTGTGAAGCATCTGATTTTAGTGCATTTTATTTGTTAATGTGTCTTTCTTGTACTGTATGGTGTTATATTATGTGAAGCACCTTGTAACTTTGGTTTTGAAAGGTGCCATGAGGTAGAGAGCAGTAAATAACAGATATATGCTGGCCCTTGTTTGTTTTGAATGTGAATTCAACAGCTGGCCAGTTCTAACACATTGCACCTTTAAGGACTTCACAGCTAACGGTGTATATCTCAGGGGCTGACTGATTATCGGGGCCGATATTCAGCATTTTATGATCATCTATATTGGGGATGTTTCTAACAGATGTGTTACTCTGGCTCTGATGTAACATCCTCTCACACGATGTCCTGCCTTTAACCATGTCTGATCAGCAACACGTCATAATTAATGGCCTATGAACACTGAATAATCTCAATCTGGAAAGTAACTAGTATCTAAAAGTATCTAATAAATGAAGCAGTGATTCAATTTAGAGTAGCAGAAAATAGAAATACTCAAATAAAGTACCCCAAAATTGCACTTGAATAAACTGAATTATCTTTCATTCATCACTGGCTGTTTACATTTTTGATACAAAGATTCAAATTTTTACTGCAAATCAGTCAAATATTGTTTTTTTTTCTTATTGATTTCTAATAATCGGTACCAGTATCGGCCCTGAAAAAGCCACATCAGTCGACCCCTCAGTATATACAGTAAGACACCATGAAATAACATTTCCAGTAGCAGGGGGAAGGATGGCTGAGTCGTAAAACAACAGAAATAAACAAGCCTGATTAGCCCGTAAATGTGCGTGCCAGTTTCCCTCTGGGAATAAACACATCCTGCTGCCGTCTGTCACAGTCTATTTAAAAAATAAACATTTTTCTCTGTGTTTCGAGATAAATAACATCCTCTTGGAAAATGGTTGTTAAAGACTCCATCTGTGGATATTCACGACCAGAAGATTGTCTGAATCTGCTCCTGTTGGTGTCAGAGCTGAAGGCTGTCCGGTGGTGGTGGTGGTGGTGGTGGTGTGGATGGGGGGTGGGGGCCCAGTTTGGAACATTGTGTCCCCCTGTCCATAATTTGTAATGGCTGGCCTGCATCCAAACAATCACACAGGCAACTGTTGACGCCCCCAATCTCCACTGAACTCATCCACATATGAACACAAGTCTTTGTTTACATCTGGTTTGACACTTCAGGTCTTGAACCATAAGTGAGATGAGTGACAGATTTCCTACATTTTAATACCCGATGATTGCCCAGTAAGTCAAACAGTGGAAGATTAACTCGTGTTGAATGTATATAATGTGCATTTTGTTAGATATTAAACATATAAACACATTAAACAGCTTCACTTGCTCCCTGCGCAGTTACACCGAACACCTCTGTTACACACAGATTACTGGATAGATTACCGTGTAAACACACCCTTGTACGTGATTGGTGGAGAGGTTTTAGCGCGGCGTGCCGTAGCCAATCAGAGGATTGTTTTTCTGTCACGTCGGTGCACGGATAGTAAGCTAACGGATAATGCAAACATAAACTAATATAAAGAACGCGGATTGTCGCTTAAGGCGATAAAGCACGGGGAGGTTTGATTATTTGGACCGAGTCTTTCGTATTGGACTTTTATTGGTGAGGATGTGGTGCAGCCATTACCGCGAAGACACGCGAACTGGGTGAAGTAAGCTAACTACCGTTAGCAACAGCCCGCTAATTTTTAACGGCGAGCAAGGCCGCGGAGAAATACAAGAGCTGCTTCCTGTTCCAGCTCCATTGAGAATGTAGGTTACGTTACGATATGAGTTACAAAACCACAACGGTTGTCTGAGTAGCTAGTCCTGTGGTGTAATCGGTCGCATTTTAAGTTTGTTTCTGTTGAGCTTGCGGGCTACCTAGCGTGTTAGCTATTTGGCTAGGTAGCTAGCATGAGTGAACTGACGGACTGCAAACAGTCCGCTGACTCCGCATCGAGGAAACGGTGTCCATCACCCGACCACGATGAAGTCGTCCCCAGCAAGTCCACAAAAGTGAGTGACGCATCAAATGAAGCGGGGGTGACTTCGAAAAGTTGCAAAGACAGTGAAGCTGAGAGCAACGTGAAGGAAACAACTGGGAGCGAGGGCCAGTCGAAAGATAGTGAGAAGAAACCAGCTGCTGTGAGAACGGACCAGGGTTCAGATGGGACCTGTGTCAACATCTCCGGTGCTGGCGGCCACGATGCCAGCAACTCTGAAAAGCCACAGTCCTCAGATGCACGGGGATCATCAGCTGCAAAGGCAGCTCCAGAGAAACCAGCCGGAACAAAACTGCGTGCTTCAACTCCTCTGGATCAGTCCGACTCAGCAGCCATAGCAGCTGCTGAAGCTCTTGCCAGTCTCACAGGAGGAGATGGGGACGACAGTCAAGAGACTCCTTGCTCATCTGAAAAGGCTAAACAAGTGAAACCGGGGAGCAGATTCAAGCAACGCGGGGCCCATCAGTCTGCAAGAGCAGGCTTCAAAACGCAGGCAGCTGCTGCAGACAGCTCCACATCTGTGCATAGTACTGACAGGGAAGATGCAGATGAGATGCCAGAAGCGGATGAAGGTGATGAATCCATATCGGGATCATCGTCCACTCCAAGCTCCTCGTTCCCATCAGACAATGAGGACAATGATGATGGGGAGTGTGCCATTGTGTCAGTTAAGATGGCCCCAGAGATGAGGCAGTCGGTGGCTCTCCTGGCACAAGTACAAATGAGACTGGAAGCGCTTGAGAAGAAAAGCGCCCGGCTTCACCAGCGGCTGGAGCTGAAGATTAGTCGCCAGCGGCGTCCACATCTTGATCAGCGCAGCTCGATCGCAAAAACTATCCCTGGCTTCTGGGTTACAGCTGTATCCTTAAAACGAAAAACATTAACAAACACTGTCTATTCCTGTGTCGTGTTTGAGTGACTGAAATAAACATATGTTGTGTTTTTCCTTAACTTTGATGCGTCAGCTGTTGAACCATCCTCACCTTTCAGCTCACATTGACGAGACGGATGAAGACGCTCTCAGTTACATGACTGATCTCGAGGTAGGAAGAGTTTGTGTGTTCTTACAAAGTGTGGCTCTGGTTGTTTGTGCCTAGCAGCGAGATCCAGACATACCCTCTTGTCTTTTTCAGATCGAGTCCTTCAAGAATAATAAACTCGGCTACAGGATCCGTTTCCACTTCAGACGGAACCCATACTTCCAGAACAACATCATTATGAAGGAGCTCCACCTCGGGATGGGAGGTGAAAATAAGCATGTACTGATTAAAGTCAAGGCAGAGTTGTCTTGCATGTGATGAATTGGTAAATAATAATTAATCATATATCAGTTTAATTGGAGATGTACATGTAAATACTGTCTGTCATTTAGCACAACAAAATATCAAACCAATCCAAAAATGTCCCCAGGATAAGACTTTCAATCATAGTTTGTAGTTAAATAGACAAATGGCAACATGTTCTCAGGAACAGCTGTCAATAAGTGCTAAAAGTAAACAAGTACATAGCCGGAAAACCACAAAGTTCAACAGACTTCTCAAGTTCACACCCACGATGACCAAACACTGCCGCTGTGCACAAAAATTCCAACACAAATTTTAATATTTTGCAGTTGTAGTATGGCGGGCCGTTGCATCACATTATGCAAATGAGCAGTTGTTTTGCTTATCACACAGACAACGTGTCGAGCACAAAGCGTTCCTCTCTCAAACTAGAGACCGAGTGTTCTCTGCAAGTAAAAACATCTAGAAATGAGTACAAGAGTCTACCTAAAGTCTGATACACCCTCTAATCCTGGCCTCTCATGTTTCAGGTTCTCCCATGTCATTCTCAAACCCAATCCTGTGGCACCGTGGACAGAACCTGACGGCCCACAGCGAGCCCAGGAAGACGTCGCGCGGGGTCTACCAGACCTTTTTCAGCTGGTTCAGTGACCATAGCAACCCAGGTCAAGATGATGTAGCACAGGTAGAGCAGATTGCATTTTAATAAAGGGAAATGATTATAGCACACGGAGGTTATTAAGTTGAGCATGTCATTAACTCTGCAGCCTATCGATTAGATCAGTTGTTATCACCAATTATTTAAAAGTGCATTACAGTAACGACGTGGTCAGACCTATCAAACTGTGAGTGTTTTTCTGTGTGTATAGAAAGTACTTTGTGACATTTTAGCCCACTAGACAACCATTTTTTGCAATCATTATGTGTCAGATTTCTCATCTTTCTTGCTAGTTTATTGTTAACTTAAATGATTCAGAGGCCTTTTGCCAACAGAAGTAAAAGGCAAAGGAATACAATCGCGACACTTTGTCTCAGATTAGCACATTGGAAAGTACATGCATACAAATTGAAATGACCTCTCTGCTCTTGTTTAGATTCTTAAGGACGACCTGTACAGAGACCCTCTGAGATACTACCTCACTCCACTCTGGGAACCGAGAGAGAACGGCAGGTAAAACATGTGTACTCAAGCCACAGACACGCAGTGTAACCTATAGTCAGTGGACAAACCACTTATTAAGCTATACATTGTAGAAATATTCTCAGCCTAGGGGCCTTGAAATTACAGTTCATGTGTAAACTTTAACAATTTCCTGATTTAAAAAAAACAAACATGTTAATAACAGGTGGGATGCATACCGGAACACAAACGTATTTCGTGTGTGTCTGTGTGTGTTTTCTCCAGCGGGGGCAGCGGGGCCAGCGGGGCCAGAGCAGCAGACAACGGTAATGGAGATGACTGTGTGGTGATCTCCGACTCGGATGATGAGCCTGGCGAGGAAGCCGGCGAGGCCGAACAAGGTCACAGCAGGGAGGAGGAAGAGGAGGATGAAGAGGTGGAGGAGGAAGAAGAGGAAGAAGAAGAAGTAGAAGAAGAAGAAGAGGAGGAGCGGGTGCCAAGCGCTGGTAAATGCTATATTAGATTAATTATATTTGGTTAGTAACTTAAAAATAGACGCCTGAAACCTCAGCAGTCCACACGGCTGGTTTTTGGGCACAGTGACCACTTATTTCTAGTAATGCAGAAACACGTTTCACTTTTAAATTAGATTCCTTGTAGATGTACTTTGAAGCTTATTCAGGGCTCCAGACTGCAACCATGTATTCACATTTTGCAACTGTTTTTGTTGACAGGTAATTGAATAACTATGATTTGCAAATATGCCCTCTGATTGATTGATTTATGTATTTTGAGAAAATATCGCAGTCTGTCATGTGAAAACACCAGCAGCAACGTTGCCGCTGGTAACATTTTGCCATGGCCACCACAGCAATAATCAAAAAGCATTCTGTGATCAATCATCTGACCCACTTTCTTGATAAGTACGTAGTTACTGTTGCTGCACAGTGTGTTTGTTGCTCCACTCCAGAGGCCCGATCTGCCTCCCTCTCCCTCAAGGACAGGAAGAGGGAGCGAGCTGCCCACAACAAGTGTCGCTGTACACATCAGTAATAGCAGTTACCTCATGAGCTCTCTGCGTGGGTCTGCCTGACCCTGATGTCTGTTACTTGGATCCAGTGGAACACATGATATAAAAATAGACTTATACACATGATAGCAATTTGATTTAAAAAAGCAGTTCTTGTCCTGTATATGATGCGATTCACTTTCTTGTCCCCAGTAGTGGAAATTTGTGTTGGACTCCAATGCTGTGCACGTGTAACAGCCTCCACAGTGGAGATGATGGCTAAAACACATAAATGTCCTGGTAGGAAAGGGCGAAGACGCTATAATTTTTACACTATTTAAACACAGTTTGAACTTTTTGTAATTGATGGTTTTTATAATATCTGGTTTGAGGAGGAGCTGCAGCCTCCCTGCAGAAGTCATGGAAAAAGACTGTCTCTTTAAGCACTACTACACTTTGCTACTTTTTTTATAACTGTTGACATGTTTTAAAGCCTTCGTTATTAATACGTGTGAGGGGACTGTAGTGTGACGTGAAGTAATGAGACCTTCCTCGTCTCTCTCTGTTGCCTGTGCAAGCCTGTGGACGATTTGTTTAAGTTGTTTTAAGGCTGCTCGACTGTGGAATCCTTTCGTGAAGGACTCGGGGCAGGTTGTCCACGACAGTCCGAAGGATGTGACTTAATGCAAGTTCTCGAGTGCCTCGTCTCAGCGCCTCTCTCCACAACAGTAGCTCATGTTGGCTTAGAGTTGGAGTCCATTAACAAACTGACAACTGGCTTCCAGATCCACAGAGCCCCTTTAAAATAGACCGCACCCTGTTATTTCTGTGTGTTTATTACCAATACATTTAGCAGTAATAGAGTCATATGGGGGGGGAGAAAAGAATTTGTGTGACGTTGCTTGTCATTAAAGTCGTGCTCCTAGATTTTGTGCTGATGCTCTGATGCGTCTAGTGGAAAAAGTGAGTCTGGAGCCCTGTTATTTAAAGCATATTTTTAGAATGGATGTCAGCAGATAGTTGTTGTAATATGACCCTGTGTTTGAAATCCACAGTGTTGATGTAGCCCATGTTGTGAATTAAGAGGCCGACAGCTTGTCGGCATTAAGTGGATTGGCTTGTGTTGTAGCTGTAAATATAAATGTGTGGGTAATGCGGCTGAACTGAATAGACAGGAAATATCTCCTCCTCAGATGAGAGCCCAGAGGAGAAGGATGATGGTGGAGAAATTGTGATTGACGGTAAGTCACTACTCTCAACAGCAGCGCTGCAAATTCACCACTATCACAACAGTCAGTCAGTGGCGGGGTGGCGGTTCATCTTGTCTCTCTTATATATTCTTCTTTTTGATTATGCTGCTTTTCACAGATCAGACTGTGCTTTGCTTTAATGCTAAAAAGAAAAAAGTTAAGAGGTGTTGGTTACAATCATATTTCACATCAGCGAAGAATCCTCTGAAATTATAACCGTCTTACTTTCGCCCCGCAGGCTCCGACGACAGCGAGCAGGACGAGGAGGAGGAGGTTTAAGCGATGAAGTCGGCGAAGTCATCAAGGGACCAGAGACCAGGACGATGAAGAGGATGCCCAAGGATGGCGGATAGTACCAGAGCAATTTATTGTGATTTTTATGCACAGAATATTGGTTTGTGTTGTTTTTATACCTAAAATAAATAGAAATATGTAAAAATGGAAAAAAAAAATAAATAAAAAAATCAGGGTTAACCATAATAATAAAGCCAAGGCAGCATGTTTTCCCCTTCTATTTTTTAACAGTCGGTACTGTGTATTCTGATGTACTCACCTTTTGCAAAATGGTTTTCTAAACAGTTTAGGCAAATAATGCTCAGCTGATACAAGTAGTCTTCATCACACGACGGCCTAAACACTAAAGATGTTGGTGAGATTTTGATCGCTGATTTAAAACATTTTGCATAGGAAATTCTCCAGATGTTTGATGTAAAGACCCTTCAGTGGCGTTATTAGTGACCAGGATGGATTTTTAGCTGTTTTTAGAATCAACGTGACAAACGTCAACGAAACCCGAAATTGATATCATGACAGTACATTTCAGATGCACTGAGTACTGAACCAAAATTTGTTCTCAGGGATGATCATGGTGGTAGTTTTTCTGGAAAGAGCATTACCGGTTTTCAGTCATTTACACTCTCTGGTTGTTGTTGGCTGTGTAAAAGGAAACGTGTACTCTACTGTAGTAAATAGGAACAAATATTGTTTTAATATGCTACCTGTGTTTCTCCTCCGTCACCTATGTGTTCAGTCTTGTTTCACACCGACGTCCACCCCTGTTAACATTCTGTAACACCATCTCTGATGTTTTTGAAATCATCGCGTAGTTTGACCAACGTTCTGTGGATTCCTACGTTGTTGTTTTTTTTTTTGTAACGCACTCCTACAACAAGTAGCTGAGTTTTGTACCTTCTTTTCTTTAGAACGTAACTTAATTTTGCTTTGTTGTGTTTTAAGAATTTTTTTTTTAAAGAAAAAGGTATTTATTAAATTGTTTTTCTGTTCTTTACGTCCACACCATGGCATGCCAGTGAGCATGAAATGTAAGACGGGATGATTACGGTAAACTTACAAGGCTTTTTTTTTTTCTTTCTTTTTTTTCTGTGCACAGTGTCAGTAAATGTAAACGTCGAGTGCACAGCAACATAATGGGGTGCACTGTAACGAAAATTTAGTATTCGTATTTGCTTACTTTTCTTAGCAACGACCTGTAAATAATACTTCAGCGTTTGTCTTTTCGGATGAGATGAGCACACGTGTGTAACCCATGGATAAATTTATCAAGGTAATCTGGAGTTTTTTCATAAACATGATCAGAAAGTTATATTTTGTGTGCTGTGTTTTATAGAACACTGTAGTTTAAAGATACCTACTTGTTGGTTGCTTTGGTTAATTTTGTTTGCTTTAAGATAAATGTCCACCTTTTGACTCAGACCTAATAAAATAGGCAGTTGTTTCACCTCGCTGTCTGTTGAGCTTTATATATATATATAAACATATATGTACAATAACATTTACTATTGGGGACATTCCATGCAAACTCACCCAATATCCAGAACTTTGCTCTGGTTAATGTCATGAAGAAATGATGTTGAAACTTCTATTTAATTCAGGGGACCTTACAAAACCCCAAAGCTGATCCCTGAACACTTCTGAAGTTGTGAATTTTTTACGTTAATGCCGATGGAGAAGTTGATCCTTCTTAAAGTTCGGCTGAATTGTTGCCAGAAAGTAGTTCAGAGAGTTCGGAAATTGTGAAATGTGTGTTTTAAACAAAAGGAACTCATTAATATTTTGTCCAGACACTGAAGAACAAACTGATGAATAAATGAAGAACAGGCTCAATAAGTATCAGACAAAAAACCTTGAAACAAACACAGTGCAAATATCAACAGATGATATAAAACCAGTGAATGTAACATTACACCCTGTGAAAAGTACCAAAAAATGAAGGAGATCTTAGATTTTTTATATACATACACAATGAATATAAACACTTTGATGTCTGGAAGGTTAAAGGAAAGAAAATGAATCCTTGAGAAAATCATTCAAAATAACCTGAAAAGTATGTTTTTCACCTTGGAAGCTCTATGTAACTGGATCGAATGCACACAAGTTTTTGTATGCAGGACCAAATAACTTCCTTCTGGTAAAAAACAAAATGACTTACTGTTATTTGATCATTGTAACCATTCAGTAACAACTATTCAACTATTAGAGTTTTCTTTCTTTAGGGTTTCTTGGATGTTCAGGACACATTTCAACCTGATCCAGTTAAGAATAAATTCCCTGATGGTCAAACTTCAAAACTTCAGAACTTAGAAAAAGAATTCTGAGTACAGCTGAACAGAATTTAGCAAGAACAAAGTTTCACCATGATTTTCTTTTTTTTTTATTATTTTTTTTAAGAAAATCCACAGGAGGCCCTCTGTGAGCTGGCAGTGAGTGACCTATTTCTGTATTTGCTGCAGAATGAGCTTGTTCTACATTGTAGTTTTATGCATAAAACAACCACAAGGTGGCAGTGCGCATTATCTTATCATCATCGTCGTCTCCACACACTGTGAGGTGTTGGGTTTTTTGTTTATGGGTGTTTGCAGTTTATCACGCAGCACTTTGATGCCAGCTCAGAGACGTTTTGCACGGGAGAACTATGTGACGTCGTGTGTGCGTTCACTCAGCCGCCTCGCAAACACCCCTGATCAGAAGAGTCACCCTAATAACAAAGACACACGGTGACTTAATTACATTAAAGTCACCTCTCTGATATTCTTGGCTGCAACACGTTCTTCTTGAAGTGCAAAAATCAAACGGCGCCCGCTGAGATACAGCTGTTCCTTTGAATGTATCCCTCCATCTTTGATGTGACGGCAGCAGGGTGTGATATCTGACATTTTGAATGCGGCACTGCAAATAGCCCCGGGCAAGACATTTTTGGACAGGCCCAGACAAAGGGAACAGCAGCGGTGTGTTGCAATGGTACACTTAAACCCCTTGATTCCACTTTTAATGCACAGCTATAAATATTCCACCGGCAAAAACCTGTCCTGCTGTAGGCCCAGCAGCGCCCCGGGGGTATGCAAGGCTGGGATGGGCATATACTATTAATACTGATGATGGAAACACGTTATACCCCGCGAAATGATCCCATGTGAAACCCCACAGTGTTTGCCTCCCTCTTTGAAGCAGCATTATCCTGCCCCCCCCTCTGAGCACAACATGTTTTTATGACTATGAATTAATAATGCGCTTGGTTCCTACAATATTGATCGTGACAAACTAAGTACAGATTGCTGCGCGACAACAAAGCCGTCCTCGGGCTGCCTTTTGCGGTCGGAGGGGTTTTGTCTGCGAAGCCTTTTGTTGTGTATGGGGGTGGCGAGGGGCCTAAATAGATCCCCCCCACCCCACCCCCCAGTGTAAACTACACTCCCATGGGTTGAGCCGGTGTTGCTACTGTACACAAATCATCTTGTCATGCTGCTTCATGCTCTCACGTTTCACGGAGTAGTGTAGCCCTGCCACTCCGAGTGATTCACTAAAAAGTAAAAAAAAAAAATGAAAGGGTGACACTCAGCGGCTCAGTCCTCGTCGTGGTGATTGATGCTGTGGAGGTAATTTTCTCCTGTGGAAAAAAAAGTGCACAAAGTAAAAGTGCTTGTGCTGCTCTCTCTCTCTTTTGTGAGTAATCTGATAGGTTGGAGGTAAAGGCCCCTGAATACCAACTACCTGTTCTCCTGTGTGTGTGTGTGTGTGTGTGTGTTTCCTGCACACGTCTGCTGCATGCTCGCAGGCTGGCGTTCTCCCACGCGGGCATCATGCGTATCTGCAGCAGCCCGCCATGCAACGCGCAGGCACACTCGCAAGGTTTTTAACCATGCGTGCCTTTCGCGTGATTGTCTCCTCGTCGGGGCTAATCAAGATTGAGCACAGCATTTGAACTGTGTGCAAAGCGTGGGGGCGAGCCAGGGAGAGAGGGCTGGGAAAGGAGAAAAGAGTGAGTGTGATTGAGGGAAATGGATGAGTGCAGCGATAAGCGGAGCTGCCGGGGCCCTGACAGACACACACACAGCAGATGGATGACTCTTATCTGGGAGATCACAGAGTGCACACTCACGCCCGGGCCCCGGTTACGCAGAGCCACAATCACACCAGACAGACGAATAGGCCAACCCCCCACCAATCACACTGCACATACAGTACGCACAGGAGGGGGGGGGGGGACATGCACGCGCACACCTACACACACACGCACGCACACACAACCACTTGACAGAACAGATTGTGGCGCCTGCGTTACCTTCCTGTCTCCTGACATTGAAATTCACCTGGAGTCTGGTGTCTCAAGGATGTGCGCGAAAGGGGAGGGAGAAAAAGGGGAAGGGTGCCGGGGGAGATAAGGGGGGGAAATCAATTTCACTTTAATTGAAGCTGCAGAGCCGGGGCATGTGTTGTTGTGCACACACACTGTACACATGCATGTGGGCGCACGCGTTTATCTGAGCCGCATGCACTCTGTTCTCACTTTTTTTTTTTTTTCCTACAGCCTGACAGATTTTTCTTTTTTAATTTTGCTTTCCACCGAATCTCTGAGCACAAACAAACAGGGGTAAAGATGGAAGTCAATGTTTGGGACTGCTTCTCGGACACTTAACCATTAGGCGCCTATTACCGAGAGGCTCCTGCGCGAGTGCTGACAGATTTACCTCTTAAGACACCAGCACTGTACTTTCACTCCACCATCCTCCTTTTTTTTTTTTTCTTCGCATACAGTAAACCCTGCCTCCCTCTCCCCCTGGCACACACCCCTTTGTTATTTGGAAAGTGCTCCTCTTCCACAGCTGTTGAATCTCCCAGCTGCATTTTAACAGCGAGGGAGAGTGCCAGTCTTGTCTTGAGGGCAGATGGTGACTGGCTGGGCTGGCTGGACCGGTGGACACGTGGCATTTTGGATGACTGCAGACGGTCGGCGCTCCATCCTCCGGGAAGCTGCAGCCTCCGAAATGCCTGTACAGAGGGGGGAAAAAAAAGAAAAAAAGAGATTCAAACGAGATAAACCTGCAATCGCCTCACTGCCAACGCGGTGCAGGGGGAGCAGGCTGCGACTGGAATGTGCGCCACGTATGCGCCCTTCATGTCGAAGATGTTTTCCAGAGTAGCGCTCCTTTGATAACCACTGATGTGTGAAGTTCATGGATGTCACACAGCACCTGTTCCCTTTATCTCACACTGGGATGTTTGCATTTTCTTTTTTTCTTTCTTTTACTGGCTCGTAAGATAATAATTAGGAGACTTGTACGGCCATGTGGGAAGTGTTGTGGGCGAAAACGGAGCAAATAAACCCGGAGCACGTTGTACCTTTTATTCCCCCCCTCTACCCTATAATCTCCTTTTCTGGGTCAAGGTAGTCAATCCCGGCTGCGCTCTTTTCGGTTTCCGCCCTGGACTTGGAATCTCTGCAAGCAGGCATGTTCAAACACTCTCCAATTTATCAATACAGCATCTCTGGAAGATCATCAGTGCTGTTGTATTTTGTGCCCGAGGGGACGACACTCATCCCCCTAGAATCATCATGATTGATGCGTGCGTGGGGCTTTGGATTTATCCGGCCTGCAGGGATAAATGTCTACCTCTCATTACCTGCTACCTATCCATTAGCCGATGCTGACAGAGAAACAGACTCAAGCGTCGTCCTTCTCCTTGAAATCCATCCATCACGGCTAAAGGTAACAGTGGTCTCGTCCGGGGCCACTGTTTCCTGCTGCTTTCCTTACTACCTCCCTCCTTACCACCTTTCCTACCGGCCGGCGAGGATCTGCTGCCGGCTATCTCTCCTGCAGGCCGAGGCGGCGGAGGGTGAACGCTGGTCAGATAAGACAGCAGGGATGGCACAGTGAGAGATACAGATGACGTGCTCATGAGGTGTTGGGCGCTGGGCAGTGTACCGGTTCGTCCACGGCCAAAGTTGAGTGCACACGGAAACCTGAACTCTGCACACACACACACACACACACACACACACACACACACACACACACTCATGACTCATTTCCTCAGCTGGAACTGGAAGGGGTGCCTCCGGTGGGGCGGGAAACAAAGCCTTCCCCCCCTCCCTCCTCCCTCCTCCTGGACACTTCTCGACAAACCGCTGCCTCGCACATCACATCTGGCTGATGCCCAGCTCCAGATAAAGGTGCTTTTTTCTTGGTCGAAAATCAAAACCAGAGAATGTGCATTAAAAGATAAATCCGAAAAAATGAAAGCTTTGCTCAAGGCTTTGCCAGGACCTGCCCTCCCCCGTGACCTTTCACACACTGACACACCACATTTGCCTCATGTGTTTATTCTACTTTACTGTCTTTCGCAGGGCCGTGTGTGCCTTTGTGTCCTCGGAGCGCCACACTGCGTCAGAGAAGCTCACCACAAAGCCAGTAATGAAGCGAGGGCTCTCTCTGAAGGCTGTTTTAATTTCAAGCTCAAGGCTCTGTTAACAGGATGGATGTCCTTTACGTCCAGTCCCCCCCCTTACCCTTCTTCTTCTTCTCCTGGCTTTGTCACTGTTGTCATGAGCGCTGAAGCCAGCCACAGAGGCATCCCAGGAATCCTTTTTTCTTTTTCTTTTTTTCCCTGTGACCTGGCTCTCATGTTGGTCTGAGCGGTAATGGCGACACTTGTCTGAGTTGCTGCTCTTTAAACAGTGAATCTCAGCCCCCCCCCCCCAACCACCTCATGTGCATCACGTATAAGAATAGCGTGTGGCCCTCCCGGAGCATGAGAAAAAAAACATTCCCATCAAACAGCTTTCAACATTTCACTCCATTATTTGGTGTTAAGAAGCTTCTGCCAAAGAGAGGGGGGCTACTGAGCTGACACAGATCCATGGCAGAAGTACAGTAAATGTGTGTGTGTGTGTGTTAACTCACCAGCAGTGACAGGGTTAATCATACCCATATGGTGTACCAAGAGGTTTGGTCCAATGCTGCTGTGGGCCAACAGGAGAGGGAAGGCTGGGTGGGGGCAGAACAGAAGGGAGAGGACAGCAGGGCAGACTCTCTCCCTCCCCACACCTGCACCTGGTCACTAGATTCACACTCAGAACTCCCTTTAGAAAAGGCTCAATTTAAAGGGACCAGCCTCTTCGCTCACATGACGGTGATGGTCGCTGCCATCCAGGCTTAAACTTTTTTTTTTCTTTCTTTTCTGGAAACAGTGGAAGAGCCGTTCAGGGATCAGCTGTGTTTTTCCTTCTTCTCCCGTTTTTTTCTTTTTTTGGGAACAAATGCAGTCGGTTAATATCGACTGATTAGTCAGGCAGCGCTTCTTTCTTTCTTTCTTTCCTTTTTTTTTCGTTTTTCCTCTCCAGGGGAATTTAGCAAACCTATCGGATTGTTTTATTCCTGCGCAGCGCTGCTGAGGGAGATTTTTTTTTCCTCCAGCTCCGAGGCACCAAAACGCGGGGAACGCAGCGGGAACAAATCCGCGCAAGTTTTGTGGATCCTCCAAAGGCGTTGTATTTTTGAAAGTCCAGCAAAAAGAACCGAAAGGTAAAGACCGTTTTTAACTTCCCTCTGGTTTAACTTTTAACTCATGTTGGGTTACTGTGTAGTGTAGCGGCGGTGCGGACGGCGGATGACTGCACACGGTTTGTTTTCTCGGGTTCCTATTTCTGGATGTTGAGTTCACAGGTAAGTGCGCACTGCTCCGCGGAAAGAGAGAGGAAAGAAGAAGAAGAAGAATAAGGTTATTGAGATCCTGTAATTACTATTATTATATTTTTGCTTTCTGTAAAAAAAAAAAAAAAAAAAGAGAGAGATGGAAACCATGTGTTGTTACAGCTGAACTTTAATCCGTCCTGCCGGTACCACCCAGCACAGAAACCCATTAGAAACCCCTATGTCATTCATACAGATAGAACCAAGCACAGGCGGGCCATCATCATAAAGATCCACATTTCTGCTCCTGATTGATGATCTCAGACAAAGAGATCACCTCCTATTTCTTTTGTATATCTTCATTTAAATATATACAATGTGCAGGCTGAATTTTAAGCCATAATCCGTTGGAAAAAGACAAATACATATATATATATATATATATATATATAAAACAAGTGTCTCGTAATCACATTTTCTGCTTTTGATGATTTATTCATGTGTGTTGCTGCTGCTGTTCTTCATTGATCCTCTCTCCAGGTGATGAATACCTGCGACTCCTCCTGAAATGTGAAATGTGTCTTTGCATCATCTCCTGGTGCATATGTATTATTAACAAGTGAATGTACAGGGATTGGAGATCCATTCCCCCCCGCTGAGCAGATATATGGCAAACTGTGTGATTATGCCAAGCGAGGCGTCCCCCCCCAACCCTCCACCCTCTCCACCCCTCCACCCGACTCCAGTGGCTTCTGTTTTTGATTTCTCAATATTCAAGTCAGCGTGCCAGTCATTTCTGTGTCATCCACTTATCTTGTCTTCACATCACGCATGACTTACTGCTGTTCCCCCCCCGTGTTGGGAAATAATAATGAACATTTTGTGAATACACCCCACTTTCCCTAAAAGCCCCTCTATTTTTTTTAAGAGGGGCTTGTGCGGCGTGCCACAGGAGGCCTCCGCCTTACACGGACGACACGAGGAGAAGAAAAAGCCCGTGGGGATGGCTTATAGCCCGGGCCGAGCACACCTTCGGGGAGACAATTTAATGGATGTTGTGGACTCAGCTTTTAGTATTCATAATTTATATGGGATCCTCTCCAGCAAAGTGCAGATGCATAATGAATGCTTGAGTTAAGGTCTATCAGTTGAGGCTCGCGTCGTCTCAACACCCCCTAAACTGTCAGGAACTGTTTCAGCGAGGGGGCTACCTGTTTCTTTGAACTGTCATGTATCTCAGCCGTCAGCCTCTGAAGGGTAACGCAGACGTGCTTTTGTTGAAAGACCGAGAGAGGCCGAGGGGAATCGCTGATGGGCTTCGGGAGTCTTGTTTTTCGAGGAAAAAAAAGGGGAGGGGGGGGGCGAAAAAGTGAGGGCGACGTGTTTGAGAAAACCTACAAGGTGAGGGACACGAAGACTTTAATCTCCCATCCTTTTCTTTTCTTTTTTTTCCAGGGTTTCCAGAGAGCTCGCAATACGGCATTAAACAGTCTCAACACATACCTCACTGCGTTTACTCTTTAAATAAATAATAGGGGGCTGTCATAGTTTCCAGAGCAGGTGTGAAGATTTGGACGCCGTTCTTCTCTCCTGCCAGAACTATACGTCTCGCCTTTTTGGAAGGCTTTGCGGGGCCAGACTTCTGATCAGAGACATCAGAGGAGAGAGAGAGAGCGAGGAGTCTCTTGCCTGTCCTTCCCTTTTTCTTTTTCTGTCTCCCATTTCTCTTGGGGCGCTCTATAATAATAGTTCATTCCTCTCCCTTTCTTTTTTCTTCCAGATTTAGATCTCTGCGGGCCCTACCTGCATGACGGTTACCATGACAGCATCTGGAGCCCAACTCCTCCTGTTGGCCTTGTGTGTTTACAGAGGCTGGGGCCTGCAGCAGTCTGCGCCCAGGGTTCGCCTCTCCTTCAAAGGTGAGTTCCTACAGATTAACCCCCCCAAAATAATTAACTCCCCCCCCCCCCCGACAAGCAGTCTTAATAGTTATTTTCTTTTTAGGGTTTTTCTCTCCACTCACACACACGCAAAGTCACAAAAAACTCCCACACCACACCGGTTACACTTCCTCTTCATACGTATGTAAAGAACGTACTTCCTGCCACATGTCAAACAGCGCGACCCTGGAAACAAAAGGTGGATATTACGTGTGGTTGGTTACTGGTGGTGCCCTTCGACAGAATTTTTCTCCCCACACCCTGAACCCAACACACACACACACACACACACACACACACACACACACACACACACACACACACAGGTCTCTGACCCGTCAGCTCTTCCTTGTTTCTGATATGTGACACCACGACATGGAAAAAGGAAGGAAACACCTGAAATTTGATCACAGGAGCAAAATGGTGTTTCAGAATCGAGGCGATCGTAGCCGACTGGACTTGTTTCGGTTTCCTTGACGATGTCCCACCTCTCCTCCAAGAGGCTTCTTGAAGAAGCCTCTTGGAGGAGAGGTGAGATATCTTCAAGGAAACTGAAGCAAGTCCAGTTGCTTACGGAAGGTTCCCATCCAGGTCGTGGTTTACTGGAAGACTTGAAGACTTTCCTTGAGAAGTCTTCAAGGAAACTGAAACAAGTCCAGTCCCCTATGATACATCACCTAGATTTACCACGACCTGTATGACTGAGAACCTTCATCATCGGGTACTTCATAAGTTTGATGTCTTTGGCCGCGAGGTTCGAGTTCAAAATGGCTCGAGGATGGCGTTTTTTTTAAAGCCCCCTGTTTTTTTTGGTGCGGCCGTTTTGGGAGTTTCCCGTGCTGTCGAGATTCATGTCACAAGTATGCGGATGACACCTTTGATCCCCAAAACAATGCCGGATGATTACAGTTATTTCTGCATCCCCCAGTTTGCACCTGACACACGTCACACCTGAGGGAGGTTTGATCAGATTTATAGCCGCGCTTCTCACGCGGAGGCGAGTCAGAAACCAAAAAAAAAAAAAAAAAACACCCTCGTGTTCCGAGGTCAGGTTCAGGCAGCGCGAACACGTCGGGCGTCTCATCTCGTTCTTTAGTTTTTGCAGCGATTCAGAGAGACACATTTACGATTTATTTTTTTTTTTTGGTACAGTTACGACAGCCGACATCTGAAGCGGATTAGAGGTGAGCTAATCAGGAGATATGTGGGGCTGTTTCGAATTCAGCCGATTTTTTCGTCAGACTGGAAACAGCTGCCTGCGCGCTGCTCGCGGCCGCCGAGCACGGCAACAGTTCCATTCGAGGCCCCCGAGAGAAAGAATTGCGGTGCATTTTTATATGACCTTTAACACTAATCCCCTTCCCAGTAAACAGCTTATGCACATACACCGGTGTTGTGGGGTTTTTTCTTTCTTTCCTTCTCTGCAGCAGGGTGCACAAAGTAGTGGTCTGAGCAATTACACAAGTTTGGTCTTGAACTCTTGATCGCGTTCCTTCCCCGCGTTAGATGCAGGAATTCACATCTGTGCAGAGCTGCCCCATGAAAAATTCATGCACGGCAGCTGAGAGGTGTTGAATTGTGAGGGTTTCGCCGCATTCACAGCCCCTCGCCTGCCCTCGCTCGCCCTTCCCCCTAATGCCGAACAAAACAAAAAAAGAGAGAAGGAGAAAAGTTGGATTTACTCCCCGACTGTTTTTCTGCCTCTCCAAGGATTTATTGTTCATTGTTTGTGACACCGAGTCTCTTTGTTCGCCCCCCCCGAGGCGCCTGTGGAGGAGGTTTTTTCCTCAGGGCGGCCGGAGGAACATGTGACTCCTCTGAGCGAATGGACCAGCCTGAGTGACACTCTGGAGGCCTGCAGAGGATAGAGAGATGTTACACAGTTTCACTCTGTCGCTGGGAAGTCGCGTCAGTCTCTCACAAAGAGGCTGACTGAGGCTTTCGCTCGATAGAGCTGGTCATCGTTGCTCGAGAGCAAAATGTAACCGAAGCCGCGTTTCAGAATCTCATCTCACCTCCCCTCGCTGCTGTCACCGGTGTGCTCATGCTTGGGATAGGCCCGGGACTAACCAGCAGTGGTCATTAGTGCCTCAGTGACAATATGTTGTCAGGTTGTAACATGAGAGGCTACAGCACCCGGCCGCAGCTTCATACTATAATTGTGTGTCCTTCCCCGTGTTTCCCTATCAGTGTGAGAATGTTGTCAGGGGATAAGTGTTTGCTGAATGTTTACCAGATGATGGCAGTACATTGTTTGCTATTTTTGGAGAATGGAGACATGTATAGGGGTGTGGCGTTTCTACATTTAGCCCCCTTCAGTGGATCCACTATGGCCCAGTGGAGCTCTGGGCCCCCTCGGCTTGTTATCCTGTGTTTACCTCTCAGGAACAGAACCGGACCTCGTCCCACCTCAAAGGGCTCCAATCTCGCGTGGGGCCGGAGATCCGATTGCGCGGCTTATTTTGGTGGCACCTTGACTGCATCCTGTTATCGGTGACCTCAAAAGGAAGATGGCAGACGCTTTGATGTAAATAAAGATTGCGACTTCCTTCCCGAATACCCCCCCCCCCGTAAGCCGGCTTGTGAGGGGTCCGCGCGGACATCTGTCATTATATAATCCCGCTGTCTTTAACATGCCACATGTGCCGGTCACTATCTGGTCGCAGATGTGTGTGTGTGTGTGTGTGTGTGGGTGGATTGTCATACGGAGGAATGGAAATATGTCACACTCGGAGGCAGAGTGCGGCACGCAGTCCATTTGTCTCGCAGCGGATGAAAACTGTTCAATCAAAGCTTTCAGGAGAACAAAAAAAGAAAAAAGAAAAAGCAGAAACATTTTCCACCGCAGCGTGTCTTAACAGGCTACGCTCTGCTGAACACAATCCTGATCTTAAGAATTAGCTCCCAGTTCCACTGACCGTGTCTCCTAAGGGACCCGCTTTTTTTTTTCCTCAGTCTTCTTAACTCCAGCCGGCATGTGGCGCCTTCAACTCAATCAGACAGCCAGGACGCATAAAATATTAAGATCTTAAAAGCAAATATGTTTCTTAAAACGCACTAAGTTGAGTTATATTTAATCAGTGACACACATTTTTCCAGAAAAGTAGTGAGAAGGGTGTTGTACGCGGGACCACAAGTTCATCCAAGTCAGTAATGAAACATGTTAAAGGCATAAAGGGAATAATGTGAGGAGTCACCTCTGCTCCCCCTGCTGTTGGTTCTCCTAGTGGAGGAGTTGGTTTTTAAACTAAGCTGGAACATTTTTTTTTTTTTCAGAGATGAGCTGAGTGCTGAAAACCTTCACTCATGTAAAAAGTGCAACAACTCCCATGAAAATGACTCAAGTGAAAGTGAAAATTCCCATTTGAGAAAAAAAAGTATCTGCTTATTAGATTCAAAATGATGACATAAGCAGCTCGTATTGATGGAGGATTTTTTTAATGAAGTAGTAAATCATCATCACTGGGATGTTTGAGGGGCATCACGTTTGAGATGTGGTTTTTAGGGCGTCGCAGAAGGTCGTGAAATATTTAGAGTGGAGAGAGGACACTTCGCCATGTTTTGTCCACGACAAGAGGAAACCTAGAGTGCACTTTATCACGTTCTGTCCACCGTACGGACACTTTCTCTGTGGTTTTTTTTGTACATCGCCCACCTTCCACTCCCCTCGAGACCACCAAAGATCCTCACATCAGGCGCTACCGTTACACACACCAAATTAACACTCGCTAGCTAACAATTCAGTTTTTAAAAGCCAGAGTTCTTCATCACTTAATCTTTGTCTTTCTTAGATCCTTCTATCAAAAGTGTGGACAGGGATGGTTGCCTGAATCTGCCTCTTGTTCTTTGGTTTCGCTCCATCATCGCCCCGTCACGTTCAAAAGTCAAGTGGTGCTTTGTTTTCTTCCCAGACAAGCACGGTTGCCAGATCGGTGTGATGCTTTCCAGCCCAATAATCGCTCCAAATGCAGCCAAGTCTCCAAGAAACTACTTTGATGTCGTCCATACAGTGTTGTGCTTCATCACGACTTTTAGTTATGACATGGTAATCACAGGTGCGATGGAAGACAGATAGAAGTCCGCGTCGTGCAGCTCGACTATAAAACTGTTTTTTCCATTTCTGCGTCAGAACGTTGATTTTTGAGTCTCACTCCCAACCAAAAGAGTCAAGACTCAAATATCAACCCTTTCAAAACGAAGAACAGCTAAAGGACCGGCTCAAATAACAAAAAATAAGTTGGTTTCATCTAGTAAACAGCGACAGACCTTAAAAGTATAGCCTTAAGAGAGAGACAGAAGGAGAAAGACAGAGGTGTATGTCTGGAATCCCATGCAATTAAAAAAAAAGGCAAACAAATTATGATGTTGTGATGCAAAACACAGAGGTGTCTCTCACCACAAATATAATGATTTGCATAAACACTGCAGCTCGTGTGTGTTTACAAGTTGTGGGTGGTTCGGTAATGATGGTGCCGCCATGAGCAGAAGAAAGTGTGGCTCCGTATGCGTTTTTCTTTGTCGTTGCGACGGTGTTCTCGGTCCCTCGGGCCCTCTTCAGCATCAGCGACCGTACTCCGTCACAGCCGCAGATATTTTATACGTGCCACACCCTAAAGACAAACATTTTCTTTCCATCCGTTTGATCCCCGCATGTGGCACGAGCGAGGCAGTGTTTTCTTTTTAACTTCTGCGGTGGTTTAATTGGCTGTGTTCTGTCACTGCCCATTTTCTTTCTCCCCGAGTCTTAAGTCATTCAAGGCCTCCTGATTGTTTGTTCCCACCCTGGTGGAGGAGTATAATTGTCTGATCACCATTACATGTGTCATTAGGGTGTGTCTGGTGACACGTTTGGAGTGTGGTTGGTGATCTTGAAGACTTGAAGGCCCGAGAGCCGAAAACGAAAAGAGAAAAAAGGGCACATGAAGCCGGACCGAGAGACACTTTTTCTGCTTTTCCAGTCTGCTTCCAGTGATCAGAACCTCAGTACAGTCCTGAGTGTGCGTTACGTTCCTATTAAATGATAGTAACTCTCAGTGGAGTACATTAAAGAGATGTCGTATCAAAGTTGTGCTGCATGTGTTTTGCATAACTAATTCATACAATTTATGGATGTGTTTTTAATTAGGGGATGCATGATATGGATTTTTTTTCCCGATAATTACCTGCTTCTCATGGCCGATACCGATGAGATAATCAATAATAAGCTCCTGACCTTTTGTACAGGCACACCTGAGGGTGAGAGAGGCTCAGATGTAGTGAGCAAAGATGACTGATTTAATATTCCTCAGCTCTAATAGGATTTGTTGTGTTGAACCTCATCGGCTTTTTTCCTTCGTCTCTGAACACTTACGTACGTATCTTGCTATTGATCAGCAATTATTTCATTATCATCTAATAACCACCAACCTATCATTTTTAATGCATTTTTCCAACCACCCAAATTTCTGTCCTCCTGCCCGAACACATTTTACCCCCAAATTACACGAAGAAAAAAAACCCTCCCGACCTGGCAACGCTGCCAGGCAGCTGGTATCTTGGCATCTACAGCAGAGATGCTCCGTGCGTGCCGCCATCACACTCGCTCCCATCAATTTAGAGCAGACTTGTTGTAACGAAGGTGTGATTGGCAAATGTGGTGACTTATAAAGTAGGCCGCTCACTCGTAAATATACTCAAGTGACGAATAGAAGTACAGTTTGTTTTTTTTTAAAGTGCACGAAAAGTACTGACAGAACGACTTATTTTCACACAGAACTGATGGACACGAGGGCGGCGAGACCCTTCAGTTTCTCCTTCAACACCAGCGACTACCGCATCCTGCTGATGGATCAGGATCAGGGCCGTCTGTACCTGGGCAGCCGGGAGTACCTGGTGGCCCTGGACATGCACAACGTCAACAAAGAGCCCCTCATCGTACGTACAACTTCTACCAGCTTGAATCCAGTCTTCTGTTGGGTTCCAAGTCTCTGTATCTTTAACAATCAAGTTTTTTTTTTTGCCTTTCTCAAAAATACAGATCCACTGGCCAGCGTCTGCTAAGAGAAAGGGCGAATGTCAGATGACAGGAAAGGGAAGACAGGTGGGAACATGTGTTTGCATCCTGCTCTTTCAAAAGAGATCCGAGCCCTCACCCTTTTTTTTTCAAGACGGGACAATGACGACGATGCTGTTTAAAATACCATTTGTCTTACTCCTTCTTTCGCGCAGGGCGAGTGTGCCAACTTTGTGCGCCTCATAGAGCCGTGGAACCGCACCCACCTCTACACCTGTGGGACGGGGGCGTACCAGCCCATCTGCACATTCATCAACAGGGGCTGGAGAGCAGAGGTGAGCAGGGGGAAAAGAAGGGAAAAGAAAAAGAAAACCACTAACGCAGCTCCCCGAGTGGGATTTACCGCACGATTCCCTCAGCTGCAGGCCTGGAAAGCGTCGTCCTGCTAAATATTTCAGGAGTACAAACTGGGACACTGATTTGTTTATGAATTCCCCCCGCACGCTCCCATGTGACATTTTAACTATCTATTTTCTGCAGGACTACCTGTTCCGGCTGGTCCCTGGGTACGTGGATTCAGGGAAGGGGAAATGTTCCTACGATCCCAAACAGGAGAACATCGCCGTTCTGATCCGTAAGAGCAGGCAGAGAGGAAACAAAATCACAAACTCTTTTAAAATTCCTCACGCTACTGAGTCACGAAGCCTCACCTCTGCGCTCACTTCCTCTCTCTCCCCCCCCCCCCCGCAGATGGTAACCTGTACGCAGGTGTCCACATTGACTTCATGAGCACAGACGCCGCTCTGTTTAGGACCATGGGAGGCAGAACAGCGATCAGAACGGAGCAGTACGACTCCAGGTGGCTCAACGGTGAGTAAGTGTGGGTGTGAGGAGGTAAACGCTGCAGATTACAGGTTATGGTTCCTCTCCTCTTCTTTTTTTTTTTTTCCTTTTTTTATTTGACAACCACTTGCCTCAATCCCCTCTCTACTTATCCGTTGTTATCCCCGCAGAGCCCGTGTTTGTTCAGATCCAGCAGATCCCTGACAGTGCAGAAAAGAACGACGACAAGCTTTACTTCTTCTTCCGTGAGAAGAGCCTGGACTCGAGCGGCGGGGCGAGCCCCAGCGTTTTAGCCAGAGTGGGCAGAGTGTGTCTGGTGAGGCGAGCCTCATCGCGTATGCAGCGAAAAATGCATTCAGCTCACCTTTGTGCGATATGTAACACGTTGTGCGTATTGAGCCGTGACCCAATTTCCTTTCCTGTCTAGAATGATGAAGGAGGGCAGAAGTCCCTGGTGAACCGCTGGACGACGTTCCTGAAGGCTCGCCTTATCTGCTCGGTGATAGGAGAAGACGGAGTGGAGACGCGGTTTGATGAACTACGTGAGGCCACAATGAAATAAGCACTCCGATTAAAACCGATTGCATTTTAAGTGCGGGCGCTCTCACCCTCGCGTTATTGATTTTGTATCGTTCCTCTTCCAGGAGATGTGTTTATTCAGCCGACGCAGGACGAGCGAAACCCGATGGTGTACGCTCTCTTCACCACGGCCGGGTGAGTTTAGTTTGGAGGCCCGGCTGATAAATTCAGGCCTCTTCCCCAACCGATCTGTTCTCACAGGTTTCGCATATTCGGAAGAAGCATTTGGATGTTTTTTAAGTACGACTAAGTTTCGTCATCTACAGAATATTTCTGGAGACAACTGAATTAAAGGGGACTTGTTTTAAAATGAAAGAAAAAAAGCATATAATGGCGCCATCATCCGTAATAATCTGAATCTCCTGAAGCCCCGAGATCCCAAATTGACCTGAAAAGAGTTTATTTATTCCACCCTTGACGCACGGTGGAGCTCGTGCACGACCTCAGAGGTGCTCCATGCTAACGCTTTTCGCTTACAGTGAAGAGTTCATCTTAAAGAAGGGTGAAGATAATGTCTTTTCAAACCAGTTTTCAGATCTCTGGGCTTCTAGAGACTTTTCTCTTGTTTTTTTGACATTATGTCTCAAACAAGAACACATCTGCTTCAGTTGTTTGGGAGAACGCGGCGACGCTGTGAAGCTGTGAAGCTCCAGAAATGTTTTGTGGATTATGAAACTCCACCCAACTTTCCATCAGCATGGGGATGTGTCGATAATGACTTCATTTTCAGTTTTAGCTGAAAGTCCAGCATAAAAAATATTACTCAGGTACAAATACACTCTATCAAAATTTACTCGAAGTGCTCATAATGCAAAACAATGACCCCTGTGATTGTTTTACTCTTTTATTTTTGTATTAATATATATTTTGACTGTTCGTTTTATTTGTAATTAGCATTTTTCAGCTGTCGGTTACATACCGACTGTTTTATTTACGTGCGTTCAACTCACAAAACATGTCTCGATGCTGTCGTGTTGTGTCTGGTAAGTAAGCGGTACAGACAGGTCGGACAGATGTGAGAGGGGAGTCAAAAAGTCAAATAGTTCCCTCTGAATTGTAGAGAGGGAAAAATATAAAGCAGAATCAAATTAAGACACTCTTAAATATACTTTGTTGCATTCTGTCACTGCAATCTCGCGGCTGATTTTTGCTGTAATTTCAGAGACAGGGCTCAAGCTGTCTCCTCCCTCCACCTCTCACCTTAATTGTCCGTCTCTGCTCCAGCTCTGTGTTCAAGGGCTCAGCCGTCTGCGTCTACTCGATGGCTGATATTCGCAACGTCTTCAACGGGCCGTTCGCCCACAAGCACGGCCATAATTACCAATGGACCGAGTACACTGGCAAGATTCCCTACCCCCGGCCTGGAACAGTAAGTCTGAGTCATGTTATTTCCAAAGTGATGCAATCAGATAAACCACTGTCATCCGAACGATGATGTAAACAAACTCGGCCTCCTATAACGACTTCCTTCGTCCCCATCCAGTGTCCAGGGGGAACGTTCACTCCTGGCATCCGCTCCTCCAAGAACTTCTCGGATGAGGCCGTGAATTTCATCAGAGCTCATCCCCTCATGTTCCATCCGGTTTATCCTATCCACCGCCGCCCCCTGGTGGTGAGAACCGGCGTGGACTACCGCTTCACTGCCATGGTGGTGGATCAGGTGGATGCTGTGGACGGCCGCTACGAGGTGCTGTTCCTGGGGACAGGTGAGACGGCGACAGGGCCGATGGCTTGAGGGTTATCTTGGCAAGACGATGTGGTTCTTTACTATGATCCCTCTCGCTTCCAGATCGAGGCACCGTCCAGAAAGTTATAGTTCTGCCGAAGGACCCAACGAGCATGGAGGAACTGACGCTGGAGGAAGTGGAGGTGTTCCGGGTACGTCTAAAGATGTGATCCTGAAAAGACTAAAATACTCCAGCCTTAAAAACAGAGTCTTATTCTTTCATCTTTTTTGCTTTGTATCCATTTACAGAGCAGAGCTGCAGTCAAAACGATGAAGATATCCTCTAAAAGAGTAAGCAAATTCACCTCAAGCACAAATCTGACGCACAACAGATTCCTCACAGCCACACTGAGCTGACTTTATTCTGCTTGCGCCACCACAGCAACAGCTGTACGTGTCATCAGACGCGGGGCTGACCCAGGTGTCGCTGCACCGCTGCGGCGTGTACGGCCGGGCCTGCTCCGACTGCTGTCTGGCTCGAGACCCCTACTGCGCCTGGGATGGAGAGAGCTGCTCCGCCTTCACCCCGTCCACAAAGAGGTCAGAGGGGTCTCTTATCTTCTCAGCATCTTCACACAAGCGAGGATGTGCACTTAATCCTTAACTCTGATCTTTTCCTCAGGAGGAGCAGAAGACAGGATGTCAAACATGGTGACCCGCTGAGGCAGTGCAGAGGCTTTAACGCCAAAGGTCAGGCGACTTTTTTGTGTTTTGCACACTTGAAATTGAATTGGCTTTGTTTTTCAGCTGTCACCATTTCTCTTGTCTCTTTCGGTGCAGTAGAGAAGCGTCTGAGAGAAACGGTGCAGTTTGGGGTGGAGGGCAGCAGCACCTTCCTGGAGTGTCAGCCTCGCTCTCCTCAGGCCACCGTCAAGTGGCTGTTCCAGAGGGAAGGAAAGAGGAAACTGGTGAGGAAGAAGAGAGAAGTTAGCAGAATATTTTGACATTCTGGGGGGAATACAACCACTTGCTCTGTTGCTATAAGAAGATGAGAATATTGACACAAACATTATTTCAACACTTGTTTTTTGGGATTAAATAAACGAGATACCACATGTTAATCAGTGAGTTTAGTTGCTTGTAGCTGCATTTTTATTTCATTAAGATAGAGCTAGGCTAGCTGATTCCTCCTGTTTCCTCCTTTATGCTAAGCTAACAGGCTACTGGCTCTGAGTTGATATTTACAGGACAGATATAAGAGTGATATTGTTTTTTCCATCAAATCCTCACCAAGAAAGCAAAAGATCTACATTTTTCCAAATAATTTAAAGCTTTAAAGGGACATTTCATCCGAAATGAACTAGAGAATGAACAACAACAGTCCACTTTTGTACTCAGAAACACCAGCCACATAAATACGCTAGTTTTTTAAATCAGGATCCATGGTTTATTTCTTGAGAAACTAACAAAAATGTTGAAAAATGCCCATCTCGTGATGTCAAAGGGCTTCAGGAAAGATTTGTGGATCTGACTCTCTTTATCAGTATCCACACCATAAGTTAATGTGGTCTATTCTGGGGTGAAACTCATCCTCCATTCAAGTTTCGGGGGAAATCTGATCAGTAGTTTTTGTTCAATCGTGGAAACAGATGGAAACAGGTATGTTTTAACCGTTTCCATCCATCAAATACACCAAAACAATCTAGATGAATAGAAAGCATTACAGGTAATAGGAAAAACACATTTTGGATTTTGGGGTGAACTGCCCCTTTAATAGCATCAACCACTTGTTCATTTGTGATCTGTATAAAAAAATCAGTTCCCTCTCTTAGACTTTACCTCTTACTCTCTTTCCTGCAGCTCAACCGTGCGGGAGGCATCCTGAAGACCAACCACGGCATCCTCCTGAAGTCTCTCAACCAGTCGGACGCGGGGCTCTACCACTGCCTCGCCACCGAGAACAACTTCAAACACACGGTGGCCCGCGTGGCGCTGCGCATCCTCGACCGAGACATCGTGTTGGCCCTCACCGATCAAGACGAAGAGGAGGAGCCCAAAACTCGCCAAGCGGGACCGTACGTGCAGTCCTCCGTCGCCTCCACGCCCTTCCCGCCGGAGATAAGACTGATTAACCAGTACTGCCAGTCGTACTGGGAACAGCTCAGCCCCAAACAGCAGCAGCAGCAACAGCAGCAGCGCAAACGCACCAGCCGCAGGCACACAGAGAGCCAGGACCAAGGCCTCGGCTAGAGGGCCGCACTGACGCCGTCCAACACTGGCCTGTCTGGACTTTTTGGTGGACTTTTATGTTTTGACATGCATGTTCGTGTGTCACCTCCGGTCATGAGGCAGGTGATGCCGTCATGCTGTCGTTAAAGTGCCATATCGGTGGTTTTGCAAAACAATAGCTGAGGAAACACAAATTGTGTATATTTTACATGACCTGTGACCACTTCCCAAAGAGCAGTGGACAGTTTTAGATGGATTCTTTTTTTTTTTTTTCACTTTCAGGTTTCGGTTCATTAGTTAGTGTGACATTTAATCAGCGTAGAGATCTGACACTGGCTCGCAATTTATCATCCATCACAACAGATTGTTTTAAAACGTCTTGTTCAGGTGCTTAAAACCTGGTGCCTCCATATCCCACAATGCAACTCAGCCACGAAGTGACATCACTGGAGGCAGTTTATCAGATTACATGGAGCTTCTTCTGGAGCCACAAAATTCTTAATACTACTTTTTTCACAAGACCTGAAAACACACAATTTCCATTATTAGTGGAGTTACACTTTAACAAATGGTCAATCTATATTGAGGTAAACTTTAGTCATTTGACTGTTGACAAACGATGAAATGATTTATAAACCATTTATTATTATAAGATATTAAGAAATCTAAACACCAATTGCAACTTTATAATGACCAAAATAATGTTTATAGTTGAACGACACTGTATTTATTAACCATTTACAAAGAATTACGAGTATTAGTCGCAACTTTACAACAAACATGGCTTCAAATGGTTGATTTTTATTAACTAAAGTTTAATTTATTACATTACATGCTCGAACATTATGTCTCTTCCAGGTTTGATTTACCAGAGATTTTTCGATTCTTAAATTTCAGATTTCGGACGGTCTTTGAATGCACCAAAAATGAGACTTTCTTTTCAAAACACATCTGGACTGCACCTGGACAGACGGGTCACGTGTTGTTGTTTTGGGTAAAACGGCCGATGTGATGTAAAGTATACGTCGACCTCAACGCGCAAAACCACAGATACGGTACTTTCAAGTATCTTGAAACAGAAATGTAATATATTGATTGTGAATATAATATATATGGTCATTGGATTACTCTTGTATTGTATGGACATAATATGATGAATGCAGATGTTGCATGCATACCTGTCGCTGTTTGTCGTAAGTTGTACATTTTTACTGTCGTTCCGTTTTTCAGCCTTGTCGTGTGACGATGTTTTGTGAGCTGTACCGTGTTCTGTTAAGCTAAATTCCATTGGATGTTTTGTCATATAATGACTCCCTTACTGTCCCGTGCTCTAGTGACCTGCAGTATGCGAGTGTTGAAGATATGTATCGCGTACGGTGTTCTTCCAGTTATGCACTTTGTCGGTGGTGGTATTCGAGGGGGAATTGGGGATCTTTGCACAGTTGTATGAGAAAAATGCTAAAATAACGTAATGTTTTCTTTTTTTTTTTTATGTACAGGATGTTTTAAAAAAAAACCATGGGAATGAAACTGGCTCAGATTTAGTATTGGTTGTTGTTGTTCCGTCATAAGCTGTATTTACAGGTTGTTGTTTTTTTTAAAAATGGCTAAAAATAGAAGCGCATAAAAAAACCAAGATATTTTCCAGCGAGAGCCGCCGTTCACCTCCGTCGTGAGTAACACAGTGTTTGTCATGCTGATGAATCCTACACTGGAAATGTTCAAACAATTATATAAAACATTTCAGACTTCTCTTAAGCTCGTGTTGTTTCACTTTTCACGTCCTTCGTGTTGAAGTATTTGCTTTTTTATTTCATCTTCCACACAGCCACATTGTCTGACATCGTGTAACAGTGCTGCAGAGTGAGAGGCCTGAAACTGAAATCACAGCTGAGCTAAGTTCGAAATCCACACAAACTAGAACTCCCACATCAGTCGTCCCATTCGTCGTCGTCGTCGTCTTCGTCGCCGCCGTCGTCTTCGCTCTCATCTGAAAAAAAAAAAGAGGACGAATGCAAAGATGTGAGACTCTTTTGGTTTTGCCTTTTCGGTGGGTCCCTTCATGTGGAGTGTAAATAATGCCCTTATATTTACCAGAGGAGTGGATGACTTTACTCCTCTTCTGCATGACCGACATGAGAGCACCAACGATGCCCTCGCTGGACTCTGGTGTCGTGGGCGGAGCTGCTTCAGAAGCATCTGGCACCTGTAACACACGCCAGAATCGGAGGAGAGCGTCTGATCATTCAGCTCTGTGACACAAACATCGAAAAACCAAATGTTGGCGTGTGTGAAATATTCCTGAGAGCGAGGAAGTGGTTTTACATTTCTGAGCTTCTTCCCCAGTCGGATCTGGTCCAGCAGAGCTCCTCTTCCGTCTCCTCCTCCAGCAGGTGGAGGAGGAGCAGGTGCTGGTGTGCCACTGGAGAAAGCAGGGGGAGGAGGCGGGAAATCTAAAGACATGGAGGTTTGGGGAGGTGGAGGTGGAGGGGGTGGCGGGGGAGGCGGAGGTCCTCCTCCTCCTCCTCCTCCTCCTCCTCCTCCTCTGCTGGGTGTAGATGGGACAGGAGGAGGTGGGAATCCCCCAGAGCGCTGATGGCTCGATGGAGGCGGGGGAGGAGGTAGGTTGTGGGAGGATGAGGTGTGAGAGGGCTTCGCCGATGCCGGTGGGGAGGGGTAAGGAGGTGCAGTGTGTGCTGGTGGTGGAGGCGGCGGAGGACCACCTCTGCCTGATGCAGGAGGTGGGGGTGGCAGACCTCCACGTGATGGAGCTGCTTGGGGGCTCCCACGCGGTGACTGGCCTGGGAGAGGAGGCAGGGGGCCAGAGCGGCCTCGAGGAGGTGGAGGGGTTGGAGCAGACTGACCGGAGCCCGGCAAAGGAGGGAGAGGCCCTTGTCTGCCGGGTGGAGGTGGTGGAGGTCCAGAAGCTACGATGCAATAACAACATATGTTAGATACGCCTGAGTTTTAGATCAGAGGGAGCAGCTACACGAATAAGGAGCAGGATGGTGCGAGTGTGAGTCTGACCTGTTTTGTTCACCTCCCTCTTGACCGCCTCCATGCCTCCGGACTGCTCGATGACGTTGTAGATGAGCTGGGACGTCTTTTCATCCCTCATCTCAGCCTCGCCGATCCCGGCCTTGGAGAGCAAGCTCAGCAGGTCGGGGTCGATGTTGTTGGGATCCCAGCCGACGTGGGTGACATGTCTGAGGGTGAGGAGACAGATGGAGACCACGCGATACGGTTTAACGAATCCTGTAAAACAACGAGGCTTTGGTCCGCAGTCTCGTTTGATTATTGTCTCTGCATCGCTGTCATTTTTGAGATATGGTGCCATGAATACAAAGTGGCGGAGGGATAAAAATTTGCATGAAGTACGGCTTGAATAACTAACATTTTCTTATTTACTTTTTTTTTTTTCTGTGACTGAAAACACATCTGTTATTCACCGAAGGGTCTATATTTAAACAGAAATATAAGCTAGTCTTCGCATTTGAATAAAGGCTGATTATGCTAAACATGACCATGTTTGTGTGTATTTTTTTTTTAGTCACAGAAAAAAATCTTACACAGAAAACAGAAGATCTCATTTAGTTGATTTTTGTTGTTGTTTTTTGTGTGATTTTCTGAAAACGAAAGGATTTTACTCTTAAATCACTTTCAACACCGTCGACGTTTATGTAACACGTGATTGGCATGACCTTTTACAAAAAAATGTTTTTTATTAAACACTCACTTAAATCCACTGGGGGCCCCTATGTCCGCTTTGGAGAGCTTGGAGCCCTTTTTCTTGTTCTTATCCTTCTTGTCTTTCTTTCCTTTGCTGCTCAGAAGTGAGGCAGGGGCGGGCGAAGGCATCGAGCGGTAGCGTGACGACTGGATGTCTGGGTTCTGGATGTCCACGGTGGCCATGTGGAAAGAACCGGGGCCACCGGGGGACGCTTCAGGGGGGAGACGGAGAGCACGTGTGTTAGTACTATTTAATCTCATTCACGTGTCACTGGTGGTGGTAAAGTTACATTAGAGGCATGTGGAAGTGAAGGAGCTACACACCTTGTCCAGGTGGGGGAGGAGGCAGAGAACCTCTGTCTGCAGCGACAGGAAAAAAAGGGGAAAGAAGTAAAAATATATTCTTACAGTTTGCTCCACATGTAAAAAGAAAATGATGCAGTCATGAAGTGTATTGCAGTCTCACCACTGGGCGGCGGGGGGCGCTGTTTCTTCTCTGTCAGTAACAAGGAGGTGAGAGAAACCATTTTGTGTCACGTTGCAGCATCGTAGCACATTATTTATCCAGCTAAAATACACTCTAAACATCTAACTTTTGCTCAGTTCAGGATAAAATAGACAAGTTATTAGTGATCAGTTGTCATACATTGATCCATCAGCAGCTGAGGGTTTATGCAGAAGTCTCTGCACTCGTAGAATATTTGAAGATTTCAGAATTTAAGTTGATGTAAATGATTATTTGTTTCATTTGTGGTAAGCAGCGCATTAGCACAATAACATACGTAAACATTTTGCGTTTTGCAATTAGCATCATTAAAAGCAGACACTTCATGTTGTGTCATTCTAAAAATAAACCTCTCGTTACCTCGCTGACCTTGACGGTTTTGTCTCTGGTTGATTTTATCCTCGACAGCATTTTGGAAGGTGTCTGCTTCCTCTTGGGCCGCGAAGTTCAGTCCGACCTGACAGTCCTGATCGCGTGAGTAAAGAGAGAAAAAACAGACAGTGAATGACTCTGGGGTTTGGTGACCCGCACGAATAATTGCGGAGCGTCACATCATGATTTAAGCAAAGATGGAGGATGAGGGGTAAGACGAGGGGCGTGCTTACATCTGCAGGGAAGGTATGAAAGTACGGTTGCGGCGAGCTGTAAACAATCTGGTTGTAGAGCTCCTGCTCCCAAACCTGCCTCCCTGTCTGTGGAGAAACATGGTTCACATGTCAGTTTCACGGCGTTACTCACGTAGGATGTGAGTAATCTTGCGTCATTGTTTAGTAACTTTTCAATTCCAGGGAAGTACATGGAAAGATCATCAGCCGAGAGGAGGCCTTCTGATCAGACTCTTGGTGTGAAGGCAGAACTTAAGGTTACCTTCAAATCAAACATCCGTATGAAGTAGGAGCGCTGAGGGTTGTCTTTGACGAAGCAGACGACCCCGGTGTGCTGCAGGCTCCACACCGACGGGCTGTGAGGCAGAGCCATGTACAGCTGGGCGACTGCGGTGGCCACGGACTATCAACACAGATGGACACACACAAACACACATTGATAACAGTTAAGCACTGATAGGACACTTGAGAGCATTTTATTGCAGCCAACATGTAAATGTGCAGCTTTGTGGTGAGGATTCACTTCCTTGTCTGCTTTCATTTGCTCAGATAACAACTTGTGCTTCCTTGGTGCTCTTTAGTTTGTATAAACCATTAAAAAAAATGTGCAGACGATGGTTTTTCTTTTGCCGTCGTCGGGCCGCTCGCGTAGGCCTCTCGACATAAGTCGGCTTCCAGTTCTCTGTTAGACCCAGCGATAGTCTAATTCTGACACCAGAGGAAGAAACAGCTCAGCCATCATTTCCTGTTACAGCTACCTCCTTTTAGATGACCTAATGTCAGCGTTTACAGTTTTAACATCAACGTGCTAAAGAAACAATTAAGTGATCATCCTTTTTTTTTCTTCTTAAAAAGCCTGGCGATCAAATTTCCCTCAAAATATAAGACAAATAGAAAGAAGCTCAGAAAAGCAGTCAAACTAAGACGGCGGTGTTTGAAGAGTCTCAAGTCAGAAGCCGTGAACTGTTCTCATTTACAAATCGAGACGTGATGTTTAACCACCGGAATGAAACCACACTTTTTGCGCAACAACCAGAAAAACCGGCTCTATCTCAAACATGCTCTATCTCCTTTCACTTTTCTAATTAACTCCTCCGCCCCAAAAGGACGCAAGTCAGATCGAGTACAGCAGGATATTCGTCCTCGCAGTGTTCGACCCGCTCCCCGATCAGAACTTACAGCACACCTTCTGCCCAGCAGGTCCTCCAGCTTCTCATTCTCCTGCAGGCTCAGCAGGGAGCTCCGGGAGCTCTCCACTTTAGACTTCGATCCACGGCTCATCGTCTTCAAGTAAAAATCTCCCACTTTATCTCAAAATTGTACGTGTGCAGCATTTGAAATAAAAAAAAAAGCGTCGTCTCTACACTCTTCAGTCAAGGAAGTTTCTCTTCTCTGTTCTGTGTGCACACATCAACTCAAAGCAGGAAACGGCCAACCGCACTTCTCTAACCCCCACTTTTCTTCTTTCTCTCAGATGCAGCGCACGAACGAATGTGTTACTTCCATTTCACGGCAGAGGCAACGCACTGTTGCTCTCCTCCCGCTGCGGGTACGCTCATTATTACGTCCACACGTAACACTCAGATAAGAAAAGCAGCATAACTTCTGTACAAATGAAAGACATACTTTATTGACAGACAAATTAATTTAAAAATGTACAGGATGAATAACAAAGTCAAAGTGTATTTTTGCTCAAATTTTCAAGACATACAAAGAAGACTCCATTTGTTTTTTTTAACTTAAAAAGGTCATTATTATTCACCATACTGGACAGTTTCTGGGACTGCTAAAAAAGACAGACTTTTTAACACTGGATTTTTTTATTTATATACAATTTTTAAATGGCCTTTGCCGAACTTGGTAAAAAAAAAAAAAAGAGAGACAGAAAAATAAAGAGAAGTGTGTTTCAGCCCATTTAAACGTGACAACAGGGTAAAAATCTTTGGTTTTGCAGCTAAAGTGTTTGACGTGAAAACAAACCGCCTGTTGGCTCACGTGTGATTGTCAGTAACTGTCTGTCCGACCCCAATGAATAGCAGCTGAACGCCGCACGCCGCAGCGCGTCTGTTTGCATTAGGTTTGCATTTTTTTCCCCCCCCCCCAACACTTTCAAGATGATCACCTTTACAAAACGCCACGTTGAGTGGCAAGATGACCTCACAAAATGTCACATGAAGAAGAAGAGGTTTTTTGTAGATTGGAATGATGCAGACTAACCCCCTCGCTGATCACATTTAGCTGAATCTTAGAAGTTCAGGGACATTTTGGACAGCATCAGCAGATTTGATAGTCGCAATGGATGGATGAAGAAACTGAAATGTGTTTTGTGTGTGTGTGTGTGGTGAAAAGAAAACTCCTCAGAGAAGGAGGCGATTGTCTCGTTACACTATCAAATGTCTTTCCTGAAAAATTCTGAGATGGTAAGGGACGTAGATTGGAGGGATTTTGGCATTGACCGAGCTATTCCGTGGAATAATGCACACACACACTCTAAAATGGGATTTCCATTTGACTCATGCACTTCCCATTCATCCATGTCCTGTTGTGTTTTCTACACATGCCTCCAAACAGCATCCTAGCTGAGAGGCGTGACACAGGCTGGATTCTGTCACGCTCACTCGTCCGCGTTCTCTCCTCCATTACAGGGCCTTTTTTCTGCCTCATCACATTTCATAATGCTTTCTTTTTGTTTTGTTTTGGTTTTTTTTTTTGGTTTTCAAGCGAAGGTTCTCCACATATCCTTCATTTTGTGCAGCCGAACCTTCCTGTTTGGCTGAGAGCTCGGCAGATCAGGGGTAATTTAATGAAAGGGAGAGCTTTGGTTGGCATTCTGTTCATTGTAACTCCGTTCGCTCAGGGGCGGCTAGTGTCCGCCTCCGCTCCGGGACTCTCCGGTCGACCAGTCGATGATGATAAATGACAAACTCATGACCATGAACACGAATCCCAGTGCGGCGAAGCAGGCGGCCTGCAGGAGGGGAGGGAGAGAGAGCAACGTATTAAATACAAGATAATTCAAATAACTGAGATAAATTCAGAGCAGGGCCGCACAATCTATCATTTCAGCCGGGGCATCGCAATGTAGTAATGGTCACATCGCAGGATGTTCATTATCAAGTGAGGCAAATTAACTCTGACACATCATGTTAGAACATTTTGGCCACTAATAAAAGAGACAAACTTACATATTTCTAATTTCCCATGACTGATCTACAACATATGTCTGTCTTATATAACACACTTTAGTCCAATTGAATTGTCTTTTGAATACAGGAGAGTTTCTCTCTTATGAGTCACATGATGTTCAAGTTATCTAGAGGAAATTCCTGCATTGCATAATATGGGGAAAATGAGTCGCAGAAAACCAAACGACTGCAATGTAAGTTTTTTTTATCTTATTTATCATGCAGCCCAGAGTTAGAATGTCCTTAGAGCTGTACCGTAATCTTGGTTCTGGACAGTAGCGGCTCCTGCTCTTCAGGGACGATCCGGATGTAGAAGATTCCGGGTAGGATGAAGATGAGACTCGGGGCAGATGTGGCTCCTGAGGGATGAAGGAGAAGATGGTTACACAGTGCGCAGATGATATCATTTTGCAGCGCGAATCGCGTCGTCTGTCCCGCGTGGACGTACCGATCAGGCCGAAGATGTCGCGGATGGACGGCACCAAGATCACAAGCAAGTTGACCAAGAAGAGGAGGCAGAACGCGATGCCGATGTGAATGGCCCAGCTGAAAGGCTTGTCGGCGAACAGGATCTGAAGCAGGGCCCTGCGGATCTGCAGCGGGAAGGAAAGAGAGAGGGAGAGTGTTACTGACAAAACTGTTTGAGACGATACAGGACAGAGCGGCACGCAATATAAGAGTATTACCAACGGAAAGGATGAGAAGACCTGACAGTGATTTTCTATTTCTCTTTGGGAAAAACTGAAGTTGAGGAGTGTCTATTCTTAAGCAACTCTTAAATAAAAAAAACTTTGGGGTAATAATCAATGAGAGAGTGACACATAAATAAATCATATCAAATCAAAACTGCCTAAATCCGTCACAACACTGCACAAAACACAAAAAAAGGACAACTTAACTCATAACTCACTATTCTTTACTTCTCGCTCATAGTTTTCACACAAAACATACTGAAGAGAAACAATTTCAAAAACGAGCACAAATTCCACGTTTCCAATGCAAACAAGGGCCACAAGAACAGTCAGTAAAGCTTATTAAAACAACCCCACCGACTCATTATTTGGGAATTCATGAGCCTTTGAAACGCCAGGCCTCAGAGTATAAAAGTCTACAAATGATCTACCGAGCAAACGACTGAATACTTCCTAATTTTACACGAGGGGGTTGATTCAAATGAGGAAGAGCGGGTGTCATATCAGGGCCAGTTATTAAAAAGAAATGGAGGGCAGTGGGCGGAAGACAAATATAAATAGATAAAATAGTGTGTGTGAAAGTACAAATGGGGTCAAATTAGGGAATTCAGATCAAGTCATACATGTACATTTGAGAAAATGTACAAACAAACATCACAGTTTGGAAATTGTTGATGATCTGTTTTTAGCCATGTTTTCTCCGAAGCACTTTAAGTATTATGCTCTCTGAACTCTTGCACAACTCGTGGTGATTGCACCTAAAAATATGTATGTGCGTAGGCCGGGTTGTTCCCCGAGGATAACTCTTTTACTCTTACAGTAGTTGGGGAACAGCTGTGAACACTGTCTCAACTCTTAAGAAGCTGATGAGTTTACTAACGGGCCCACTGAGACGTGTGCTGTACAGTCCTGCTTGATAAACACACTGGAAACTTTTTGTCCCTCTCTTGATCTTACGCAACCTCACACTCACTACACACAGAACGCATGTGCGGTTCATTATTACGACAAGGCGACTGGCTTTTTTCTGGAGAAAAGGCTGCAGGCAAAAAGACAAACAGGCTGCTGAAGAAACAGGAGCCGAGAAATCCTCCACCAGAGCGCAGACGGCAGGACGGTTTCTGGTTGTCTGCAGGGTTTTAACGCTACTCTTTAGGATCGGATCGGTGTGCGAGCTACCTCAAATGAAGGGGGGAACGGAGTGTTTCTTTTGGTACCATCTACAACTTTTGATAATGGAAATGTTCTTCAATGTAACGAACTGAACTGAACTGAACCCCACTGTTTGGTAGACGCCATGTTTTTGTTTTGTCTGCCTCCGTCTGTGCTATTAATCATATTTTCTTTATTTGTTTTCTTTTATTTCAGTTTATACACTGCCATTTTTGCTAGTGAAATGGTAATGATTTTTTAGAACATAATGTTTGATTTAGTTTAATGTTTTGATATAATGATTATGATGTATGATCAACCTGCTGTAATTGTGTATTATTGACCAGAAAAAGACAAACTTACTAACTCTAACTTAACTTATTACACAAGAGTAAAGGCTGATCCAGTCTTTATCACCACCAGTAACATCCCACTGCTGTCGAGAAGCTGTTAGGTAAAGCTGCTAAGCTCCTATAGGCCCCAGCTTTCACTCACTGACACGTTAATAGGCATTTAGACAACATAGCTTCTCATGTTTAAGGAATGAGACGAGAAGTGAAACATACTTAAGCGTCTCGACCATGTTCAGCAGCAGCTCTGTGCTCTCTGTGCAGATGTTCGGAATTAAAGGTACAGTCCGAGATTTTGTCAAGAGAGTTAAACCTGTAAACCTTGAAAAAAGGCTTTTTGAAAAAAGAAAAAACATGTTTGCTGCTCTGCTGTTTGTTCTCAACAATTCCTTTTTTCCACTCACTTGGAAACTCAAAACTGATGTTACCCTAGAAAAAGCTAACGATGGCCGTTCTAGCTTCTGTTGATAACTCTGAAGTTTTACACAGTCAGAACACTATTGAAACAGAGACAGACGTTTCATTCGGGCACAGCCCTGAAACAGCACAGCATTTAGTTTCAGTACCTTGATATAACGTTGGTCTCTGAGCCACACGTGTATCAGTTATGTGGTGCAGAGGCTGCATCAGCAACGTGTCAAGCTGTTTGGAAGTGAATTAAATGTTCCCGTGTGGAGCGCCTCGGGCTCGGCTCCGGGTCCACTGATCTTAAGTCTCAACCACCAGGGGTCATCCTTCACAATGATGACTTGAAATATTACACAGACAATCTACAACTGCCTACGCACTGAATGTAAGACATTAATGTCTGGTCATCTCATTTGAAGAATATCATCATGCGTTTTATCCTCACTATAACGCAGTGATGCTCCTCTTGTGATGTATTTTTATATTCTTAGACATTCAAACTGGGAACCTTCTTCCTTTAACTTATCATTCTGACGTAAATACTGATTACAAAGCGTAATGGCTGTAGAAAATTGGCAGTGTCTATGTTTCCCTCTGCGTCTCTCCCTCCACTGCGCTGCTCGGTCTGCCAACAGTCTGAATTCTTCCCAGAAAAGCAAAAGGTTTCCGATTACGGCACAAAAGAAGTGCGTCTGCCATTGTGCAACAGAGACTACTGAATATTTTCTTGATAAATAAATCAGATTTTACGCCAATAAAATGTAGCAAATAAAAAAAAAAATGATGGATGGATTTGGAGATATTCAATTTGCTATCATAGGACATTAAGAACCCAGTAATATTCACAAGCAGGACCTTCTTTCACAACAACTGATGATCCAATTGATACGTTTTTAAAATTATTCAGCTAATTATTCTGTTTCTGTATTCTTTTACTCTCCTCGTTTGTGTCTCTTGGTGTGATTGATTTTATCTGAACTTTTGTTATTTTTGAGGTGGGTTGTTTCTTTTTTATGTTTTTAAACTGAAAGATACCGTGAGAATTATCGTCTTTTAATTCTTGTTTTGGTGTAAAGACTCTCACTAAACTAGTGTGATAGACGGTCTTACCGGGAAAAGAACGACGGGGACGGTCAGCGTGACGGCCACCAGCACGGCCAGACGCACGCAGAGGACCAGGACATCCAGGGGGTCCACACGGCTGTAGGTGTGCAACAGCTCCGACTCCACATTACCTGCCCACAGAGAGACACATTGACATATCTCATGTGGACTGGATGCTCATTCACAACATTTTTTTTTTTTTACATTTTACGCCATTTGTCCAAAGCGACTTACAGCAATTCTTAAATTCATACACTGATTAAGTATCTTGTTCAAAGACACTTCGACATGGGGAATCGAACTGGCGACATTATAACAATATGCTGACTCTCGCCACAACACTTCAAAATCCGTATGGAGTTTTGTGTGCAAGTCTTGCCAACCACAACGTTCGAACAAGGTGACCTCTGACTGTCAGGAGGGAGGAGACTCTTACCATAAAAGGTGAGGTAACCAAACAGAGCGGTGAGCAGGTACATGACGAACATGGCCATGATGGAGATGTTGGCCACACCCTGCATACGCTTCTTGGTGGCACTGGAGTAATGTTGAGCAAAAAAGAGAAAAAAAAAACTCATGTTAATTTCTCTAAAACACTTCATGTGATGATAAAGGACTCCACATTTGGATTGTGAGACGTTTGCTTACTCTCGTAGCTCCGTGTAGATGGGCAGCACCTCGGGGTGGCAGACAAAGGCGAAGGCCAGAATGGGGATGGTGTACGCCGTCTAGAAGCCAAAGACACTGAAGGTCAGCAAAAAAAGACTGCACAGCATTTTTTTAAAGTCCAGCAGGCAACACAAGGAAACGCTTGTCTCATCCCCGACACTGCTGTTGACACAGCACACCTCAGTGCTGACACAACACGCTCCGTTGGAGAACGCGTGGCGGTGAACTTGCCGAGAAATAAACACACGGCGGACAATTCAGGAAAAGGCAGACGCAAGCAATGTAAACATGTTTCTTCCTCTCACCTGAGAGTTGACGGTAAACATTTTGGCCTCGCACTGGTCGTCCGTCGCATTGATGTGAACGTGGTCATGAAAAGAAGTCTGGTTATGATGATCATCTCCGAAAGGACAGGCGATGTTGAACCTCTTGTAGATCACCTTGGGAGACAACAAAACATCGGTGAACGGAAGGACAAAAACAGAATGGAGGAACAGTTCAGACAGGCTTCGCACTACACAGCTTTTTAAACCTTTTGAAATGGTATTTTTGCTTATTGTGGTGTCGTTTCTTGGAGTATTTTCAAATGATAACGGTAATCAGAATAATGACCAAAAAGATTTCTTAACAACCCATAACTTTTTTTGAACCCTGTACATATTTTAAGTTTTTGGGTACAACAGTGTTTTGATCAGCTGCAACAGAAATATTTTCTTTGTGCCTACGTTTACATTTTTTGCATACTGTTAAGTTATTTCTGTGAGTATCTATAAATGCTCCACATGCTCACAACTACAAAATAGGCCGTTATCAAAACTACATAATGCACTATGTTAAAAACGACTGACTATTTCTCTCAACCAGGATCATAGAAATGATAAAAGGAAAATTCAAGTACTTTTGAACCACTTTCAAAGTAGATTACTTCAGAACTCCAGAAATGTCCAGATGATTATCATCACATCTAAATCGTTACCACAGAGTTCACAGAATTCCTTTATACCCACAGGATGTTTTCATTCCAAATATAAAAAGTTTTCTGGTTTACATGATTGAACGTTCAGATAAAACACCAGATTGAAAATCCAGCATCGAGGAGTATATTTGAATTCGAGCATGTCCCTGCGTTTAAAGTCACGATGGCTAAGCATTTTCCAAACTTTGCATGAACTCTGTCAATAGTTCAAACTTACCGAAATGAGGAAAAACACCATGCAGGAGAGGGAGAAGCCGCTGGTGTAGCCCAAGTAACCTGCGTTGCAACGATAACAAGATGTAGAATGATTCAGAGTCAAGGAAAGTGATGGTAACTTTAGTTTCAGGACAGGGATGTGAGGTGAACATAAAAAAAAAGGTGGCAGTGGAGACGTGACGTACGTGGAAGTGTGATGACAGAATGAAAAACATACCAAGTTGTCTCATGAGTGCTAGAGGAAGGATGATGAGAGCGCTAACAATGATGATCAAGTAGTTTCCATTCAAGTACCACTCTCTAAGAGACAGCCAGACAGACATGTAAAGAAAAAAAAATCAGGACACAACAAAAAAACTAAAACAGGATCTACTGTGGTGTGCATGAATCATCGTCACTCATATCACTCAGACGCTCACCCAGTGTTTTCGTGTTTACTGAGGAAAGCTTGAATAACCAGAGGGAGCTCAGACTTGACGATGAAGAGGTAGCTGGACATTGCTGGAAGGCAAGTGGAAGCAGTGTTATTTTAGCGTTGCTTACTTACGCAGGTCGACTCTCATCCTATCGAATGCTTTACACTCACGGATGTCAGGCATGAACATGAAAGGAATGGCATGACAGTACCTCCGATGTTGTGTATCGTTATGATGACGGCGGCCAGCACTTTTCCCGGGGGACCAAAAGCCCGGTTCCCAAGCTGCTCATAAGCTCGAATGCCTGAAGAACCACACACACACACAAACACACAAATACACACACACACACACACACACACATAAATGTGATTAATGCTGAACTCAACCTCCCTGCTACGAATGCTGAGTTATGTGTGTTGATTCTGGCGCTGGCTTACCGACGACTCCGGCACTTTTCAGCAGGAGATGAATTGAATATGCAGACAGAATGGCGATGCATATCAACAGGAGTCTGAAAGACACACAAGCAGAGAGATCTGTTGGGAATGAAGTTCATGTCAAGAAAAAAATGACAGAAACGGTCTCATAAACATGGACATTGTTCTTATATGAGAGTTAAAATGTTGCCCATTATGTAGATCAGGGGGGCCCAAACTTTACCCCGTAAAGAGCCAAAACTCAAAATGAATGGCGAGCCACACTCAAAAAGCAAACACCCATTGCATTATATTATATTTCATTATATTGTATGGTTAACATTAGGGCTGCACAATCATTCGACATATCATTGAAAATGCATTATGGCTGCGAACAAGTTTAAAATCATTGTGGCTGACACACACAATGCTGACACAGCGTTATAATCAACCAAACCTCTTGAAATGCGAGTGTTAGGAGAAATTGTCTAAATGATGCAGCCATTTAAAAAAGAAAAGACTTATTGTGGCTTTTTCTTGCAAATTCGATTCCACTCTCATGTGTTTCTGCTAAATATGTGCAACCTGGAACAAAAAGCTTGAAACAACTATCCAGTCTTTGTCAAAGCTTTGGCCTGTTTCCCATGTTTCCAGTATTCATCCTAAGCTAAGCTAACCGGCTACTGAGGCTACTGTACAGGCATTACAGTTGCATGGATCTTGTTATTGCTCTCTTCTGTTATCTCCTTATATCTGTACTTCTACCACATGGCGATGCCTCGGCCTGCTCCCCTCGTGGATCCACCCTCTTCACGTGTATTTCATAGAATCTACTTGTATCAGATATTTTGTCAATGAAATACGTAAACTATGATTTTGTTGTTCTGTAGATGCCACGTCTATTTCATGTCTGTACGTCCTGGGAGACGGATCCGGCCTCCGTGGCTCTTCCTTCTTTTTTTGTTTATTTAGTCGAAGAGTCGAAGGACACTGTACAGAGTGTAAAGCCCACTAAGATTACTGTATATGTAATGTTTTCGAGTAGAATAAAGACTTTCCTTTACTAAATCTAAAGCTAAGAGTCAAAGTACTGTAGACTTCTCCTGCAGAGGTGTCCTGCCCTCCACTCCCTCTGTTCTCCTGATGTAAGGAAACACGTGTTTGAAACAGACAGCAACAAATGTCAGATTATCACGATTTCAATAGCTTTGCAAAAGTGATCATTCCCCCTAATTGTGAATCATGTAGCAAACACAATATCTGTCAGAATAATCGCAATATCTCAAATTGATTTCAGCATCGATAGACACATGTTGTGGCCTTAAGTGAACCTCACGGAGGGCCAACTTTGGCTCACAGGCCCCACGTTGGGATGCTCTGATCTAAATAAGTGCAGACAGAATGAAAAAAAAAAAAAAACCTATTATATAGAAGGTTCTTCAGTTATTTTCTACAATTCTAATGAAATCATTAAAAATCTTTTAAATCATTGTCTTCTCTGTTTTTGTTTTCTTCCACCCACACAAGTGAGGTTGTCTCTGAGAGACTGGCTCTCCAGCGGCCCCCCCCCCACAGCCACATAGCACAAGACTGATCCATGCAGGCGTGTCTTGGATCTGATCACTGCTGGGCTATTTATACCCACTCCAATCTGATTTAGGGAAGCTGCGTGTGTATGAGCTCTAATGTACACTCTGACAGATCAGGCCTCGTACTGGGACAGCCGTGCTGTATATAAACAGTGTTACACCTACAACTCACACAGGTGGAGGCGGAAACACGCATTCTCAAGCACGGAGCCCATCCCCCCCCCCCCCCCGCAACCACACATACCTGTCCAAACACAAGCACGTACGCACACAGTCAGATGATACAAACACGTCCCTCTCGTCCTACTTTCTCGCCTTATATGGATCCTCCAGTGACTATTTTCCAATCTGTATCCACCGACACAAAACTTCTGCAGCCCGGTCCTGATTCTAATGCTGACATCAAACCCTGATTCTAGACAAAAGCGATGGCAAAATGTACTCTCTTTTCAAGCAAGAGACGCAAAGAGCTTCACAGCTTAAAAGGGCATAAAACAAATCACGCAACATAGTGAAAAGCAAAACATTCACAAATTAGCTGGGTTAAAAAATAAATAAACCGTTTTTTAAGAGAAGCCATTAAGAAATACCTCCTTGAACAAGCGAGGACCAGCCAACATGACTTCAGTTAGCAAAAATCCTCCCTGTGTCAGTCTACAAGTCGTAAACTGAAACACACACACACACAAACACACACACACACACAAAACCAACAGCCCAACTCTACTCTTGGAACCTCGGTGGGTCTGCATGCTCGTCTTTACCAAAATACTGAATATAAATCACAAGAAGCTGAAGTCCATATACAGAGGTCCTTGTTGCGTAAGAGGACAGAATATTACAACCTCCATCACTGGGCTGTGCTTCAAAAACACACACACACACAGACACACACACACACACACACACACACACAGTTAAATCAAAACAGGGCCTGGACTGCGTGTTTGGCCGGCGTACTCACATAAAAAGAATGATTCCGGTGTTGGACATCGCGTAAGCCAATCCCAGAATTCCACTGCCCATGATGGCGTTACTGAGGTTAAAGATGGACATGCCAAAAGAAGTCTTTCCCTCGAACTGCAGCAAGACGACAACAAGAGGATGTTACACAAGACAAATCAATCCACGAGCTACCAGAAAACATCGATAGCGGCGGCTGTATCTTATTTGACATCTCGGTTGGTTTTCAGCGGTGCAGCTGCAGAGGAGCACTCACGTCTGTAAAGTGGGTTTCTTTCTTGGCGCCAGCTTTGTGCGGGAGAAACTCCTCATGTTCGGCCAGCTCATCAAAACTAACAATGGGGGAAAAAAATGTGGTTTTAATAGACACATTGAGGGCATTTTAATTTTGCTGTGATTATAATGTATGTGCATCATGGGTTACTCTGACAGTGGTGAGTCTTACCCATCATCCCTGCTGTGTCCGTTCATCTTCTGAAGCTCCATTCTGGTGGCTTTTGGTTGTGACTTGACAGACTTTGGAGATCTACTTCAAATGTTTACCTGGCTGGAAATGAGGAGAAGCAAATGTTTGATTTATGACCTGCTTACGCACCAAAATCCCCTCCTAGAGTTGTCCATCGAGGCTTGACGTCAGCTGGCATCTTGTACACACAGATTGATCGCACTTCTTTACAGTACTCGAGCGGGCTGACATCAGCACGAGTCTTTATCATGTGTACATTTCTTCTGGGTGAAACATCTTTTTCGTAGATCTTGTCTTAACCTGTTGAGGTTAAGATAAGAACAGCGAATGGGGACTTCCGAGAAGCTGAAGAAGAATCCTGATGTGTTTTTTTTCTCACAATGCTAGAGTAACGCTACAGTGACAGCGATGGTGTTTTAAATGCCCTCACCCTTTTAAAGGCAGACATGCTTGTTATTTGTACTTGAACAGGAAGCTTTCAGAAACACTGAATATGACTAATGTGATACAAACTGAAATTGCTATATGACCTCAAAAGGGCAAACCTATTTATAAAGTTTCGAGACATGCACCACAGTCATTTTTTCTGCTTGCCAAGGACAACAAGAATGTTGTTTTTTCATGTTTCTTTTTTTTCTGCAGCAATCTTCTGGCTTCACCTCGGGGTTCTGATCGATCCCAAAACTGTGCTAACAGATGAACGCGGCAGTTAATAGCAAAAGAGGGCACTTTTGCGATTTAAGTCCATTTAAAGCTTGTGTGACATGAAAAGGCTTTAAATAACAGATGTTGTCCGAGGACTTATGTTGCTCTAATCTGCTGTGGGCCACACAAAAGCTGGCATGGGCGGCCTCTCTGGGAATGAGCGTAGGTCCGTGCTCCTGCCGCGGGGTCATGGGATACTTCCCTTTCTCTGAGGGTCTGACTGTCCTCAGGATTTTCACATCCGACCCCCCGAGGACGCGCTCGCACTACAATGTGCCATTCCTTTATGAGTTCCACACAACACCAGAACCATTTATGTTCCTACGCTCATCTGTGAATGAAGCGGCCCTGTTGACATGCAATAATCCATACAGATTGGAGGTTGATAGCGGTGGGCCACAGAGATAAACAAAGGGTTCCTGTGTAAATGCTGGCTATTTAGCCTAAATACAGGGTAGCGTTTTCCCCGCAAACTGGCCTCAGGTCAAGTTTGGTTTGTGTTACTTTTTTAGCTTCATACCCGATGACTTTCCCATGGAACGTGGCCAACACACACGTCCACCAAAGCACAGGCTGAAACTCACGAATGCTTTTCATAATTGAGGTCTCACGGAAAAGCCAGTTTCCACTCTCACGTTGCGAAAGGCAGATTTTCCAGCAGCCAATTTCAGGTGGGAGAGATAAAGCAACTAGACAAACCTGGTTAACTAGAAACCGTGTTGGATATTTCACTGGCCTCGAAGGTAACTCTAACACAGTGCAAACAGTAAAATAGTGGAAAAAAAGGAATAAAAACAAGAAAAAGTGCTTATTTTCCATTTGTTTAGCCAACCATCTTTCCAAACAAACCCCCTCCCAACCCCTAAATTCCCTTCACAGGGTGAGAAAAAAAAGATTTAAATAATCCCATTCAGTAATCTATATAATAATGAACACCACATTTGAAATTAAACACAGTAGACCATACTGTAGCCTCACAATCCAGCAGAGCGCACCACATGGCTTTTTGTCTGACGCAAGACCAGCTCACTATTGACAGTTAGCCCTTCCCTTCCCTTCCTCAACATCTCAAACACAAGGACACACACACACACACACACATTTCTAAAGCAACTTACCCTGATGGTCAAGAACAAGGCTAGTTTTCTTTTCTGATTAATGGCAGGATAAATCCGTCTGCACGTTAACTAAATGTTTTGTTTTTTTTCTCCAATGTTTATATATAGCTTTGTTCTTAGGAGCCTCTCCAAAGCTCCTTGGTAGTGTGAGTGAGTGTAGTGAAGAGAGGAGAGAGTGAGAGAGATTACAGGCTGGGAGGGAGCGAGCGGGAAATGGGAACACCCATACTTTAACCCTTTGTTAAGCACCTTACAGGTAGTATCACAGCTGCAAAGAGAACCGGAGGGATCCACTCACCAGGTGTCTGCACCAGGAAGGTGTCAACAGCGACGCCCAAACAAAAGGGGGGGGGAATTAAATTTAGGGTATTTTTTTTCAGAGACAGACTGCAGTTCAAGGCCACAGGTAATCCCAGGGAACCCATCCAATCAACAGGGCTTCTGCTGTTCATACTGGAGACTAATTACCATGTCATTACAGAGTATGCATGTGGGGAGGGAGTCATCTGAGTGGGTTTTTTGTTCCAGCATGGGCGGATACTCACTGACAGTTTACATCCTGCTGGAAGTCACAGTGATGGTAATTAGCTTAGGAGATAAGTGCTTTTTTAAGATTGCCCACATGTGATTGTGCTTAGGAGTGGAAACATTGTGCATTACTGCGAGTTATCGTGAACCTGACCTGGCGTTTAACAGTGGAAACGGCCGGGTCCAGCAACATTTACTCATTCCTCAAGAGTACTTTCAGTTGGCCGATAAAGTTCAGCAGATATGAGGTCCGCCTGCACACCCCAGAAAACACCCAAATTGTCTTTATCTGAGCCTGACACAAAGCCTTGACTGGAACAAGATCTAATCTGCTGGTAGTTTTTTTTCTCTTATTTCCTCTTCTTGAGGTCGAGCTGAAACGCATGTTGCCCTTTTAGACTATTTAGTTTACATCCACGGTCACATTACTCACCTAGATACCAATACATGGCAAAGAAATGATGAAAAAAAAAAAAAAAATTCTTTGTGTGTTTTTTTTTGTATTTGTCAAAATCAGATTTCTTCCTGCAAAACTAAATGTCATGTGCAGTCACGTAAGCTTGTACTAACCAATTTCAGCCAATAACATAATGACATCCGACCTTCAATCAATCTCCAACTTTACGCTGAGTGACTGGTGTGGAGTGTCCCTGGAGTGTTTCACCGATTGCTGCACAAAAAAACACAAATCTAGAACTTTATTCACAGATTCATTTATAATAAAGCTGCACTGTCAGTTATTCCACTTGAGAATGAAAGAGACAAAATGAAAACAAGATGTTTCTTGCTTGGGCTACATTAAAAATCTGCCAATGGAACAAGTTTTTCTAAAAACAAGTGACCAAACTCTCACTGAATGTTACTCTTTAGGTGCTGGCGTCGACTCTATTTCTACATATTGTGACAAGAAGTTGGACCAATACACATGCGGTGAGTTGTTGCAGTTTGCACATAACAGGAAAAACAAAAATATCACTTCCATATTTCAAAAAAATGTTCTCAAGTTATTTGGAGCAGCGTGAAAACAAAACATCAGCTCTGTGCAGGCAGACTGTAGTGATGGAAACATTAATGGCTCCCTCGAATCACCTTAAATGACCTCACAGTTGAAGTCGGTTCCACGGGTGATTTGGAAAAACCCAGGACAAAGCAGCGAGCCTATAACATTACAAACTCGTGTAACATAAAGTTCAGCAGGAGACATTTTATCTGCATTAAACCCTGCATCCAACACTTAATGTTATTTTCACACCGCTCGTGACAGCGTTTGGAGCAAGATGATCTCCCATTTCAGTGAGTCATTTAAAAATCCTAGCTCATGTGCTGTGCGTACTGCCAGCATGTCACAAAAAGAACGGACTGCAATCAAGAGTAAAACAAAGATCTTCATCTGAAAAGTTCAACAGGAGCTGAAGCTGACGAATGGTATTCTTATGTCTACTGCCAGTCAAATCCACACAAACTGAGACTATCAGCGTAAATAATGATACGTTTGTTCGGTATCCCCCCCACGTGTATGAATAGGAAGTTGTGTCGTGGCTTAAATGCTGGAGCAGCTGACTTGTGTAGGCCTTGTGAGGCCCTCTTCTGGTACTCACCTCTCCAGTAACAGTGAGACAAAGGGATGTCTTCAATCTGGACGGTAGTGACAGGGTAAAACGTTTAAAGGAGCTGGCTGGTTCAATCCCCAAAATCTGCCTTTCACAGAGCCATGAAGTTCTCGTCAGCTGGAAGAGGAGGCAAAAAAAAAAAATGGGGGAAGGAGGGAGGCAATAATTGCGCGCGTTCAGAGACATCCTGCCCCGTCACAAGCAAAGCCACTCCCCACTCTGCAAGCCTGCTCGGGCCACACTTGGTGCTCTGTCACTTCATGAAATACTGCCAGTCTAAGTGTGCATATCTGGACACTGTCAGCATTGATCCCAGTGTTTCAAGCAGCGTCTCTAATGAAATGTAGAACCTAAAGCTGAGGGATAAAAACTGGATTCTGACTGTAATTCTCTGCCTACAATTACAGTGCAGCAGCTGTGAAGCCGGTGGTGCCAATAAAACGTGTTGCTGTGCAAAATGTTCTTGTCGTTTCTTTTCTAAGATTCAGCTTTGTGTCATCAGCTCACTGCCGTTGCCATCTAGTGGACACAAAGTCACAGAACGGATCAGCAGGGATGTGTACCAAAGCCTGGTATTAAACGGGCCCCTGGGCTATTTTTTTAAGAGCTGTACTACTGAGAAACTCTGACATGAATGACACATTTTAACTTTTTAGTGTAGCTTGTTTAACCTAATCCCTCGACCAGCAGACAGCAATCACATCAGCAGAGGGAGTTGGACTGGTACTGACTGATATCTGTGTTCCTCATTCATTCTAAACTTCACTCAGTGTTTCGATATCAGGAACATTATTTATTCTATGAACATGTTGGGTTTGTTTCCGATGAGATATTATTAAAGTTTAAACTAATTTCGCTATAATTAACATCACTGCCACACTAGAAACAATAGTTATATTTAAAACATTCAGTTGTATCCCTGTTCTGAATGTATTCTTCTTTAAAAACAATTGTGACTAAACAGATAATAGTATGATGATAATAGTATCAGTAAAATCCAAACGATACCCATCCCTACTGCTCAGTGAATTATATAAAGAATGCCACCATATTTGACTTGATAATCAATTTAAGGGGATTTAACTGAAATCATACCCCCCCACACACAGGCCACATTCATAATCCTTATGCAGTATCAGGTATTTGTTTTAATTATTTTTATTATTTACTGACAGCTGGGAGGTATCAGGGTCCCGTTTCAAATAAAGAAATTATATGTGGCATCTGACCAGTGCATCGATGTCTATACTTGCCAATATCGATTCCAGTGTTTCAGGCAGTATTAGTGGCATTTCTGACAATATTATCTGTATAATAACAACTCTATCCAAAATATATAAATCATATAAAACAAAACCTATAAAACATAAATATTTAATATTTATCTAAATATACAAGAAGTATTGAAAAGTATCATATCCTCACATTCCAGAAGCTGAAGTCTGAGGACATTTTTGCATTTTACCTGAAATATAACTGATATATTGTTTGCCTAATAATTTAAGCTCCAAGAGCAAATAAAAAACAAAACTCAAAATAATACAAAACTACTGTCTTTATTTGTTTAAGAAAAAACACATGAACAACACGAACACCTGTAAAATGACGTGACTTCTGGGCAGTAGTCGGGCTAGTTTCCAGTTTCACTGATGAGTTAAACGACTTGCGGTCCATTCAGCAAACATGTCACTTCCCCTTATCCACCCACGCAAAGAAATTACACCGAGCGTCAGGGTTGGATGCATGTCCCTGAGGACGAGCACACACAAAGAACTGTTTGCCCATGTTTGGCCCCTCCTTTTTTACAGTACGGAGCACACAGGGTTCCCCGTGGACCTTACAGGAGGGTGGCGGGGGCGGTCCATGAAGCACTGATTTCCAAAACCCTAACGATGCCCCTTTCTTGGCAGCTGAGAGTTCTACAGTGGGCTGTGGGGTTAATTGTTTCGTCTTCAACTGTTTCTCGTTCTCGTCTGTGGCGCTGTTGGTGCAAAGCTGTGGTGGACCATCAAAGACAGGCGCAGTCTCTTCAGGTACCAGTGGTGTAACCGAGGAGGCATCCTCTCGAGGTTTGGAGGCATTCTGAGGGTTTTGTGACGATACAACATCCAGGCTGAGTGTATTTTCACACTCCCTGACAGGGGCTTCAGTAGAGGGAACAACATTTGTGAGCTTGGGTTTGAAAAAAGAAAGGAGGCTGCCCTGTGGCTTGGATGAAGTCTTTACTGTCTTTGTCTTTTTCCCCTTTGGAACGACAGAGTCTGATGTCAATAACCGTTTTTTACCGGACAGGCTGCCAGCTCCGGATGGGTTCAAATTCTCCCTCGTCTCCTCCTCCTCTTGAGATCCAGGTAACGCCTCCCTCTGCTCAGACGGACTTGGTTTTTGGTCCACCTTAGCAAAGAAGCGGGAGAGTTTCTGCTGCTTGCCTGCAAACTCTGGCAGGTAGCGGGTACAGAGGGGAGGAGGTTTGGAGCTGGGCAGGAAAGAGCAGCTCAGTTGCCCCCACACAGGGCAGTGATCTGACCCCTCCACCTCTGGCATGATATCTGCTGCCACAAACTGCTCCCTGGCGAGCTGGCAATCGGCAAATATGTAGTCAATGCGCGTGCCGTAGTTGGTCTGCCGCGCTCCGGTGAGAGTGGACCAGCATGTGAAGGCGCTGGTGCGAGTGGGGTGGAAAAAACGAAAGGTATCCACAAATTTTCCATTTCCATTTTTGGGTTCTGTTGAAGTTACCTCAGATTCTTCATCGTGTTTCTCCTCATTCCTCTCCTCTTCCTGTCTGACCCCGTGCAAAAAGCCATTCAGCCACTTCCTCCCAGGATTTTCCTCAAAATCATCCTGGGTTTTGAGGGAAACAAAGTAGGTAGAGTTTCATTATTATTATCATACATACACTGTGCACATCTGGATGAAACATGGAATATTTTTTTATTCCTTCATGTTAAAATAAATGGTAACATTCTATAAATTCTTTGGAAAAAATTGTCTTTGATTTTAACCGAACTCAGTGGATGTTGTTTTTAACTTCATATTTAACGTACAGAGAGGATAATGGTATCAATCTTCTCACCTTACTGTCTGCAAGTTATCCAATAAGGAAGATTAACAAAAGAAACAAGAGAAACATTGATATGATATGTTAACCTTTTACTTACGCTGTCACAGGGGTCACAGTGGTCTATTGGCCGGTGAGATGTATTCACGTCTCCCAAAACAATCACGTGGCTGAAAAATGTAACAGAAAAAAAACTTTAGATAAAGAAAATCGAGAAAAAAAAATGCAAACACTCATGATATATAGTCCAATGTTTAACTGCATCACAGACATCACAAAACAGGCAATTGCAATATATACCACATGTGTTCATGTGAGTCACCTACAATACATCACTTCATCTGTGTGTTAATGAGAATGCAATCATTAACTGTCCACTGTTTCTTCTACCAAATACATTGCTTTAAGTCTCACTGAATTTAGCTGACTTATGACATGAAGCATAAATCAAAAGTGCAAAGACATTGTTTAAGCTTAAACATACAAACGCTGTAAACTGTTAAAAGGCTGCATATCAAAACAGTTCATTCTTAAAATATGTGGAAATGTTTCTCACCTCCCATCTTTCAGTAGAGCTTCAGCCCGACGCTGAAGCAACTTGTAGAACTGCAGCTTGAACTGCTTTCGCTCCGGCTTTTCAGGGTCAGCCCGTGGACAGTACACATTGATTACGGTGATGGTTTGCTCTTTGTCCTGACACCTGTGGGGGGCAAAAATGTAGGAGAAAAAAAAAAAAAGAGCACAGACATCGACAGTTTATAACTACATCACAAAATGAGGAACACATCGATCGCACTCCCTTTCGATCTACATCAACAGTGAGTTTTGATCAATGACATGCTAAAACTGGTCAAATCGGGCAGCTGAAAATGACTGCGAGGCATACTATAATGCAAACAGGATAGTTCATATTCTTTTCATAAACCAGTTAAGTACATGAACCGAAGTGCAGAACAATTGATTGAAATATTACTGAGATAGTGTCATCATTTTTAGGATTTTGTGAGTGAAAATGATTTTTTTTAAATGACCGTTAGATCAAAATTTTCACCCATACAGCAAATAAAAATATCTGTCAAAATAACGGCAATATTATGAATTATTAACATAGATATTATATTAATGTTTCGTTGAGAAACATCCACCTAGAAGAACTTTTCCCTTACATGACTCTGTGCTGTGTGACGATGGCTCGTCCCTCATTGTCCAAAAGCTGCAGCTCTTCGCTACAGAACTCGTCCTGGTCACCGTAGCATCCAACGGCCCCTTCATGGTTGGTCAGCAGACCTGTGAGACCCTCCTCGGCAGCGAATGGAGTGGCGCTGTCTTTGCAGTAAGTGGCAACCCCTGTGCATATCAGTAATAGGATGTGTCAGCAGGGACTATAAAGCAGTTGCACGAATGGATAACTTCAGCCAAAAATAAACACTCAGTCACTATCTTCTCACTCTTTTGCAGATGGACAGTCAGATGAATTTTTGTGGTCCACAAAACAGTTCTGGAGCTCTGCAGCAAAAGACAATTGGAGCATTCTCCCATACAGCTCGTCCTTTATAAGCCAATTCTCCAGGAGTCCTGAGATCCCAAATGAAGTTGAAAAAAATCCTATTTACACCCTTGTAAAGAGGGTTTGTAGCAGCTACTGTGAAGGTTTTGGCTTTAAAAAGGGTGCAAATAACATCTTTGAAAATCAATTTGGGATCTCTGGGCTTCATATATGCTTATGTTTTCAGTTATTTCCTTTACATTATAAAAACAAGTCCTCATTTACTCTTCAGTTGTTCAGGAGAATGCTGCACCTCTCTTTTACTGTGAAAATCCAGAAATTCAAAGCTCCATTTTTTGACTACAGAACTGCAACCGAAACTCATATAGTTCGGATTTCATTTTCATTTTTTGTGTGAACTAATCCTTTGAGTTGTCTTTGCATATATAAAATTTTTTTCTCAAATAAACGTAAAACTAGTAGGTAGTGTTCATACAGACATCTCCTGATCCTTCACAAATTGAGCTCCACTATCAGTTACATTAACATAAACCTATATATCTCCAATAATAAACACAGTAGAGTTATCCATAAACACCATATGCACATGGTTCTATCAACATCAATACACTTGAACCACTAACTCACAGGGAAAGGTATTTAAAAAAACAGTGCTGTAGTGATTTCAAGACAAAATGAATTGTTATGACAGCGTTATGAACCTGAATAGCCGCTGCGTCCTCGACTAAAGCTGAAATAGGAGTTGTAGCCGTCGACAATGGCGGTTCTTTCATCAAGTAAGTCTCCTGTTGGGCAAATAAATTGTAGTTTTACATTTTTGACAGCAGACATCTTACTTTGATAGGACGTTACTTAACCGCGTTCTCAAAACTGCAAAGCTCGGTCAGCCACTTACTTGTTACTTTTGTCTCTTGGACACAGATAATATCTGCGTTCAGTGAATCGAGAGCCTTTTTAATACCGCCTCTAAATGTCCTTATGCCGTTTATGTTCCAGGTTACGATCCTCATCGTGAAAACCCGCCGTTGTTTCACCAGAGACAAACTCCCTCCAGTCAATGTGCATGACCGGAAGTTGATGTTTTGTATACCGGAAGTAAAAAGGAAGACAGAAAAACGGTACGAGCGGAAGTGTATTTTCTTCAATAATCTTTTTTTTCCTCTCATATTTCTTGCTTGGTGATAAAAAAAAATGTATTGTATTCATTATATTTATGTCTCGTTTTTAATGTGTGGGTGAACAGCAATGCCATACCCGCCCATATAGGGAGATTAGAGACAATTCCTCGGTCTAATTGCATTTCGCCGTTGTCTAGCTAGAGGGGGTAATCGTGCTTTCACGTTTTCGGCGCGCTTTTGACACGACCTCGCTGTGAAACGAGAGAACCGGGTGGGAGGAAGGGAAGCGGCTGTTCAGTAACCTGGGCTGGTACCCCTGGCTGGCTACTAGCGGGATTAGCAACCGTTGCCGCTGACAGCTCCCGAAACAAGCTCACAGTTAACGTCTGGTCGCGAGGCCCCGTCTTTGAGGGAAAATACCAGAAGGGTGAGTAGCAAGTTTTGCTAACGTTAGCTATTTAGCCTCAGCTAATTAGCTTGTCTGACAGGATCGCACTGACGTTATCACTGGAGCAGCCTGAGAGCCGGGTAATGGATGCCTAACGTTGTTCCGCTAAGCCTCGTATATATATAGCAAATTGCATGGCTAAGAGGCGAGCTAGCTAAATTCTTTAACTCGACTTTACTAGTAGCATTGTGGTGTCATTTGCTGACTGCGTTTAGGCTAAAACTACTCTTGCTAGCTGTCCGGCCGTGTCCTGTTCGCAGTCCGGTGTCTTTATATCCTTGTCAGGACTCACTGGGATATCATATTACATTGGAAATATGAGGATCATAAATACTGGCAAAATGTTTATAGGTTATACTCGTATTGATTGACTTCCCGTTGCTGCTGCGGAGATCTAGTGGGTGATGTAGGAGAAACAGATGCTTTCGGGATGCATCATTTGGCACCGGACACAAGCCAAGAGTGTTTCCATCTTCGGTCAAAGAAGAGGACATGAGGGAAGTCGGCCGTGGGGCCCCTCCCTTTCGAAACTGGTGGTCAAAGTAATATTTAGTAATCTTTATCGCTTCCACGGCTACTTTGTGAAGGATACTCAGTTACGATACTGAAACCAGCGCTTATAACTGTGTTACTAACATTAGCTCTAGCAGTCGGTCAGAGAGATGTAACGCTGCAGATGTTGAACAGCAGTAGCGTTGGGCAGTGATGTGCACAGGCCGGCCTCGCAGCCCAGTTTACTAGTGAGAGCCTGGTGACTTTGTGGAGTATAAATCATCAGTACTGATCTGTTTCAAAGGCGAATGGGAGCAAAATGTTAGTTGTGGGCCTACAGTGTTTGTTACAACAACCAGAGTTGACATGGCTGACTGGCATTCACGTGTGAAAGATTTGCAAACCGCAGCAGTTAGGTCATTTGTGTCATGGATCCGTCCTGTGGACACTGAGGCTTTCGGGTAAAAGGTATAAATGTTTTAAGTGTTTTCCCACTCAACGGATCCCAGTGTTAATCTTTAACTATGTAGTTTGCTTAATTGCTGTCACAGTTTGATTTATACAAAACCTCTTTTCCGTCCTGGCTGTTGTTCAAAGTAGTTAACATAACCACCACCATCTTTTTTTTTGCCATTGTAGTGTGGAGTAATGAGAGAGGAGGAGTGAAGGAGGCAGGTGTCCCAGTAGAACATTGGCAAGCATGCTGGAGGCGGATGCAGACCTTGCAGGTCAAGCGGTGGAAGAAGAAGGGGAGGCAGAGATGGGGAGCCGGGACTGGAAGTCTGAGGTGGTGCGGCTGACTCTGGAGCTCCAGGAGGCCACAGAGGAGAAGCTGCAGGCAGCCCGCTATGGCCTGGTGGTGCTGGAGGAAAGTGCCGCTCTCAAGAAGAAACACAGGCAGCTGGAAGAGGAGCATGAAGCGCTGAGAACTGAGCTACAGCAGCTGAAAGAGGTAGGAATACCCGAGGCCTTCTAGTTATATTTAGACAACATTAGGCTTGTGGAGTTCTCATTCCCCAAGTGTTCTTACTGTTATTTTTCAATAACATACTTCGGCTTTGTGAGCTTTGTTTTTTACTACACAGCTTTTGTGGTCCTCATTAGATTTTTTTTCTGCCTTTTATAGATACCCCTGTGTGCCTTTACAAAGCAAGCAGTTTTATTTTCACAATTACTCTCTCATGAAGACTGCTTGAAACTAAAACTGGACTTGAAATTGATATTGTCTAGCATTTTCCTTTCACAACTTTGATGGTCGATTTGAACAGAATGTTGTTGGATGTCACTGTTTTTTTGGTGGGGAAAGACTATAATTGGACTTAACACAAAAATAGTTTGATTCTTTTATGTATGAGAAATAAGCAAGCAAATGTAGTACACTGGTGAATGACTGCAACATCTTATAAAAAAAAAACACACAATCAAATAGTTATACTATGCCTTTTTATTTCACCCAAGTTACCATTGTACAAAAGTGCTACTGCAGAATTGTCTTCATTCATGTGACACTGTTAGTAAAATGTAAATGCAGTCAAAATGTAAACGGCTGACATTTTCCTAAGACACAATCTCTCTATCGTTGCTCATTTTAATTTGACAGCTGAGGAGCTGTCTTGCAGTGTGTCATAGTGTTATAATGATCCCATTGTTGTCTACTAAAATGTACCAGTTACCTATGACGTGAATTTGATTGCTCATCCTCTCAGTGCTTTGTGTCAACTCCGACCTTGTGCCACTGCTCACACAAAACCAGTTCTGTTATAGCTATGATGTCCTGTTATACTTGCAATGAATTAGCTTGTAATGGCATACTGAGTCAGTTTTGCTCTCATGCGTCATGAGATGCTAATGGATTCAGAGATAAAAATGTTATGCGATAAGGACATCCTCCACAGCCATTTAGTCAGCATGTCCAGGACTTTTAATGTATTCATTTTCTCTGTGCATCATATTGATTTTGATACTTAACTGTGTAGCATTAAGGATTGAATTAGGGTAGCGCTGGATTGTCAAAATAAAAAGATTAGATCAACATGTCAAAACTGAGATTATCATGTAATCCGAGCCTTTCACAAATCACTGATGTATTCATATTGTGACATATGCTCTTCATTGCCTTAATCTCTCAAACAAACCGTGTGCTTCCCAGTGTTTTTTTAGTTCTCTCTTAAAAAATGAAAATAGAATTAATCATTGTGCAGTAAATTTGACAAGCACTCCATCAAGTGTAGCATAGTTGGTGTCGTTGCACTCCAGCCGACAGTTAATTACTATTTTACTGCATTTTGAGGAAGTGTTTATTTGATATTCTTATGCTCATGCTTACACTTACATAGTGCTGGGTGACTCTTAGGGCTTAATGTTGTTTTCTGCTTGCAAACTTTGACACAGATGTACCAGACGGGTCTCAAAGGTATTTAGTACTGCTGGACAAAGCTTTTTAAAACTGGTTTATATAAGATGGTAATCACACAGAATTCAATCCTGTCATGTGGGCAGATTTTTGGTTTTGCAATCATTTTTTGCAAGTTGAAAGAGATTAAACTCCTGTTTACGGGCAGATATATTTAGCAATAAACGTTCCGGAATTAAACTAAAATTGGTAGCTCCTGATATTTTATAACGGTATATCAAGCAAAGCTCTTTATGTCTGAGGGGACGTAGTGGTACAGAATTTCAGCTATTTTGTATAATCTGCATAAACCTCACTTCTTGGCCGTTTTTCCTACCTAGACTTTGGTAGGGTTTTAGCACAGCAGAGCAGACTCATGTGTTGTGAATTAACATCCTTACATAACCACACCGTGATGTTCAGTTCAGCATGTTTAGTAGAATGTACATTTCATTTAACACATTATTTGATAGTTCTTTCATCAGCAGTCATGGATGCATAAATGGTTATGGTTATGGTTACATTTAATGACTAGCTGTGGAGAAGTGCCTGCCATTATAGGGTCAGTTCTAATGCATTAGGCGTATTTTATCACATAGAATAAAATAAAATGAATAAATCAAAATCCTGTTACCAAACTAAAACAGCTATTTGATGGTGATGGTTGTCAGTGATGGCCTATTTTCCTTTTTCTGTATTAAAGATGTCTACATTTCCTGCCTTCATATGAGTTGGAATAATGCATTTGTCTTTCAGCACTTCCGATGTTCTCCCAATGTGTTACATACTGTAGGCTGCTAGATAATTGCAGGTTTCACCATTCCCTTAAACCCCTTTTGTTTTTGTGAAGGCATTTGCAGATTCCGTGAGCAGCCAGAAGCGTGCAGCTGCTGATGGAGAGTGTCGGGAGGAGAGCTTGCTGCAGGAGACGGCCTCGAAGGAGGCTGCCATGGCAACCCGCATGGAGGAAGTCCAGGCAGATCTCAAGCAAGCACGCCTTGCCCTGGGCAATGCCCACGCTGAGATCGAGAGACTGGGGGTTTTCTCCAACCAGATGAAGAAAGTATGATGACCCACTCAGTGCACCTGCATACTGGTGTTGTGCTGCATAATTTCAGCCCTTGTGTTAAACATGATACATACAATGGAACCCCAAATCATTGGAGGATGTATTAGCTTCGTAGTCTGAAATTATCTTGCATGACATGAAAATTGAGGACTTGACCATGCATTGTGTTCTACAGGAGTGTGAGTGTCTGGAGGCAGAAAAGGGCCATCTGAGGGATGAGATGAAGGAATATAAAGTACGTGAGCAGCGCCAGTTGCAGGACAATGCAGAGCTGGAAGATGAGAACATATCTCTGCAAAAACAGGTTTCTGTGCTCAAGGAAAACCAGGTCGGTTATTATTCATGCTACAACTCTACCAAATACATGAACATTCTACCAACCAGCTTTAATTGCACATAGATTGATAAAGAATAGAAATTTTAGCTATCTGGAAGAGATGATATTGAAAATATCCAAAGAAATACACAAATTACGTCAAAAAATATGTTGATATGAAAACTGTTGCATTCTGTTGTATTGTCCATTTATTTTCCTTAATCTGTTTTTGAACTTTTACCCTGTCTGTGTTTATCATGTACACGGGGTGGTCGTTCACAATCTATCATCATATGGCCATTGTTATAGTGAACTGCCTGTTTGTATTTACCTGTCGTGCATGATAGCAAAACTGCCGTGCATGCAACAAACGACTCACCTCTCTCACTTGTTTGTTGACATAACTTGGCAATAGTTGATAAGACTGAACAGGCTGGTTGCTCCTGCAGCTGAGGACAGCAATTCTTGTCCTGATCTTATCTTTCTGGAGGATAGAACACTAAAAGCTTTTCAATGTTATAATGTACTTCCTGCACGATGTGTGTGTTTAACTTTCCTTCGCTTTCCTTCCATATCCTTTTATATATGCATTAGTTTTTGGCCTGCATGATAAAAGATGGTCAGTGTGCTTGCGCCTAATATTTTCTTTGCTGTAGGAGTGAGACCAGTGCCTCTGAGTGCAGATGCCCTTGTGTTTATTACAGCTCTGCCAAGACAAACTGTCCATGACTAGTTCTAAATGTCACAGGGTGTTGTTGGGTTTGAGGGTTAGCGTGATTCATGAGCTGACTGTGGGCTAAAAGCCTAGTCTTGTCTTTATGGTCATATAATGTCAGAAGTCCTCTTTTGCTGGTTAACATGAAAACCCCTCAATAATCTTAAATACTCTCAGTTTTGATTACATCTTGATTTTATTTTCAAAGACATAGACATGTATTTTAATTTTATGTATACTGTATGTAATACACCAGTGGGAGGAACTGAACATATCTATTTCCAAGTAGAAATTGTGGAGTTTCAATATTTCTATTTAAGCCATCTCGGTGTGTGACCGTAACGCTGTTGCACTCATTGCAGTCATGGTTTTATTTGCGTATGGAATCTAGAATGTGCACCCATATTTGTTGCATACAACATCACAGAAAGACCTATTGAAATAGTCTTCTGCTTGTGCCCCTTGTTACATTACAGGTTGAATTTGAATCGATAAAGCTGGAGCTGACCCAGAAGAACGACGAGCAGGAGGAGATGCGAGCTCAGCTGGACGAGGCCGCAAGGCTGAGAGAGATAGCAGAGAAGCAGCTGGATGAGGCCCTAGAAGCCCTGAAGGAGGAGAGGGAGCAGAAGAACAGTCTGCGGCGAGAACTCTCTGCCCTCAGCCTTAACCCCTTTGATTCTGTGGGGAACCTGGAGCTCCATTTGGAGCAGCTAGATGACAGCCAGGAGGAAGGCCAGGGGGTGGAGGGAGAAGGTGAGGGAGAGGACCAGGACAGTGGCATTAATAATGGTCCTGGGTCTGCTCCCGATTCTGCTCACCCTCCTCGCTTGGGGGGCTCCAAAAGTAATGGCCTCATCCGTCGCTACTCCACTCCACGCAATAGTGATGTATTCCTGCGTGCTCCAGCCTCTGGGCTGGTGTCAGACCTGCTGAGTGAGCTACACTTCTCAGACAGTCAGAAACTAAAACAGCAGCTCCTACAGGTAAGAAACAGCACATGTGCCACTCGTTTTCATTTTGTTTATCAAGTTTATTTGTCAGGGTCAGTGCATTTTAATTAACACTACTGTGAAATTAACCTAAAGGCTAGTTTTCTTTTGTAGTCCCTGGTTCAGTGTTAAGTTGGCAACCTGAAATCAAGAGACGAGTTTAAAACAACAATTATGATGTAAGGCATATCAATTACTGTTAAAGCAGGACAAAGACATGGGCAGCAATAAAGGCACACCAAATTACAGTGTAACCAAGTGAAGACAAATACAAGCAAGCACAGACATGACACATAGGTTACCGAACAGCTTTGTACAAACAGACGTAAGCGGTGACAGAAGAGCGCAAAGACAACCATAAGCAGACACTTATTTGAGAAACAGTAATAACAGTAAGAACACCAACAAGTAATTTAGGTCAAGCAACAGGGCCGTTTAGGAGACTGCAAGTTGGATAATTCCAGACATTTGCCAAATGATAAAGGTATCCAAACTAATGCTGACAGATTTAATGGCTTATAAACCATGTTCTTAACTGTCGAGAAAAGGACCTGTAAGTGATGAGGTTCCTGATATGAACTGGTGCAGCATTCATTTCAAATTTAATTTAAATTTAAAATTAAAATAATTTTGTTCCCATGTTAGGTGCAATTTGCTCAGTATATCACATCACAAAATAATATCCTGTAAAGGTGGATCTTAGTTTTAATTTGTGATTTGTTTATTTTTGCACAGGAACTTCCTCTGGTGACAGTTAGCCTTTAGTTTGTCAAAAAATCTGTGCAGGGTTCCAAGCCTGAAACATACTTTTTTATGAAGCTTATAACCTTTGTGGTAATTGGCGTTGTTTGTTATATTTTGTTATTATTTCAAAGTGAACCTACTAACATCATACATGTAAGACAAAACAAGACCTCTCCAATCCTATCGACAGAGATAACATTTACAAACAACACTACAAATAATTACAAATAGATACAAACAAATATTGTGTCCATGCTCTGCGAAACAAACCAAAATTAAGTCACACACGATTTTAGGTCTTCACTTCTACAGTAGACATTGGATTTGCCAACACATTTAATACATACACTTTGAATTTAATGTTTTCAGAAAGAGAGAGGTTTATACCTTCCCACATTTTCATTTGTGTCTCAAGAATATGGGCAGAATGTATTTACTTGTATCATATTATTTAAATCAAGAATAAAGGAAAATATCAATGCAGAGATACGTAATGAAAACCTTGTTGAAAACAGCCTGTTCCCTAATGCTCTATCCTCCAACTTGTAGAGAAAAAAGTGTATATTGAAATTCTTCTGTGAGTGGTAGAACTGTATTTATTTATATTTAGATAAAGTGTCTGCACTAATCAGGATAACTTCAAATAGCACAACCTCTTGTTAAGTTGTGTAAGGTTGTTATAGGGGCTGGTTTGTTTGACTAAGCTGTCGACAGGGATGTCTGCTGCTTCCTGCTTTAGCCCACATCCGGTGTATGTCTGTAAAGTAGTGAGCCTTTTCTATATTGATAAAAAACACCTGGTACCACATTTCATCATCACTTTCGCCAAGCAGTTTTCAGCTAGCACCCACCCACTTGACACAGTTGTGCTTCACAAATAAAGGGTACTTAGGAAGATTAAGGATGTCTTATACTGTCATCAGTCTCTGTCTGAAAGTAATATATTATTTATGATGCACTCAAATTGGGGGTTGGGTTCGCAAGCTACTACCCACCAGATGTTGGGGGTGTGGAGCTGAATGGGGTCAGCGGCTATTTTTACATTAAAAATGCATCAAGAGAAAAGGTGGTTGGGGGTGAAATTTGACTTGCAGAGAATTCTCAATGGATGAATACTCAACTAATGGCAGTTTTAAGTAATATGAGAAAGATAACATGTATGTGTTCATACCTTGCAACATTTAAAACTCTATTGTGTCTCTGTGTGTGTGTTTGTGTATGCAGGCAGAACGAGAGAAAACTAGTCTGGTTAACAAGGTGGAGGAACTGCAGATGCAGTTGGTAATGTCCAAACAGGCACTCACTCAGCAAGAGGACAAGGTTGGATCTCTCACCCAACAGCTGGAAGCTGTGCACAGCAGCCGGCAGCACAACCAGGAGGCAGAAAACAAGGGAGATGATGAGACAGAGAATGGAGATGGTGAGGTCTTTGACTATGAGGTAGACACCAAGAGCAAGGAGGTGCTGGAGGCACGCATGCGGTCGGCCAGCGAAGAGCTTCTGAAGCTGCGAGATGAATTGTCTCAGGCAGGATCTCGCTATAACACTCTGGAGCAGCGATACAAACAAGAGAAGGATCGCTGGCGGGCAGAGGCTCAGGAGCTGGCTGACAAGATCCGCCAATGCATCAAGTCCAGCAAACAGGACCAAGAGCGCATTAGTGAGCTGGAGAAGGAGATTGGAGCCACACGGAAAGTGGCAATCGATTCAGAAGGGCATTTAAGTGTTGCCCAGGAAGAGCTGCTGGCCTTTTCCGAAGAGCTGTCCAACCTCTACCACCACATCTGCGTGTGCAACAACCTGACCCCTAAACGAGTCACCCTGGACTATTACCGTGATGGTGCCAGGGCAAGTGGTGGAGGTGGTGCGCGAAGATTCACCTTCAACAACGCCCAGAAGAAGCCGCGAGCCAATGACATGTTCGGCTCCAAAGCTTCCGCCTTGCAGTTTATGGGGGAGGTGGACAGTGCAGGAACCAGTGGAGAGTCTCCTAACTGCCCTGGATCCCCCACCCTAGATTTCAGGGACCCCTCCAATGTCCGCAACTTGGTAGCAGTCATCCGTTGCCAGATCAAACACCTCAGGGTAAGACAGAACAACTATCGCATACAGTATGTCAGACATGTGTTGGAGTGCTACTGACTGTTTGTGAACTGAAAGTTATAACTGGTACAAATTCTTTAACACATTAAAGACTCACTGCAGCTCAATCTCTGAAAAAGAGACATTTGTTGTGGGTGTCTTCTTCTCGTGTTTCTTGCTAAACCTAATGCTCAGCTTAGACGGTTAAATGTAATTGAGCAGCTCCCGTGTCTGTTCAAATCCAGCACCTGATGTGTTGGGCACTTATTGACACGTGTGTTTGGGTTTGAATGGATTGGCTTATCCGCAGTTAAAGTTGAGTTGTTGCTTCAACTCATCCTTTCGTTTGTTTTTATGTAGTGAAACACACAAAACTAACTAAATGTATTTGTAAATGTAATTCTTAAGAAGAAGAAGAGTATACATTTTTTAGCTGATTGATTTGGTTTTTGGACATCATTAATACCATATACTGTCTTTGTTCCCTCAGGTGGCAGTGGACCTCTGTCGTCAGAGGGGCGCGATGCCTTATTCAGGGTTGAGCAGCAGCGTAGAGGCAGAGCGGGATGCTGAAAGCCTCTTGGAAGAAGTGCTGAAGCTCAAGTCACTTCTCAGCACCAAGAGAGAACAGATTGCTACCCTCAGGACCGTCCTTAAGGCTAATAAACAGGTAGGTCGCAGGGCCTTTTTGGCATTTTTTGTGAAAAACAACTGAGCCCCAAGCCTCAGTGTTGTGCTTTAACACCTCGGGGTAGGGTGTCCAACTTTTTGGGGGGAATGAGGGGTATGATGAACTGTTGCAGCTGCATGGTCCTCGAAATCGACGTTTTACAGAGGCACCCTTCAACGTAGGGGTTATGAAAAGTCTTTGTCATTTACATAAAGCACTGCTTGTGGCCAGGTAACAAAGCATGATGACATGGCTGAAAGCATGAACTTTAGAATGAATTGCAAGCATCAATTCTTTTTTATCTCAGCCAGATAAATGGCATTGTGAGACTGCAAGGATTCCCACAGCAGAAGACGGTTTATTGAAAATATCGAGTCGTGTCTGTTAACATAAAAGCCGTTGGAGACTACTGATGACTTAAGAGGTTCCTGAGGTCCCATTTCACAGGAGGATATCTCAACCACTCGCTGAAAAAATGAGAGCTAGGGGTAAAAAAGTAGAATTGGGATTGAGCCTTATTAAAATGTATTCTTTTAATGTCCAGGGTGAATTTTTTGATTTTTTTGTTGCAATCCCACAATTGTCTTTTTTGGCTTCTTGTAAGAGGCCTCTTTAGTTTCATTGCCTGTTCAAACAAAGAGAACAGCTCCCTTGATACAGAGGGATGTTTGCTTTGAAATGTAGTCTTTCTTCTGCCACCAGTATTTTTTATGTAATATGATTAGATTTACACATTACATTGTGTAAATTAAATATCAAATTGATTGTCCTAATAAAGTAAGAGAGTAGGCTTTTGCTATCATCCATATATAATCTTGATTTAATCTTAATATAAGCAGTATGGTTGAGCTGAATCACCAGTGTCTTGTCTAGACAGTCTCTTGGGCTTTCATGCTCCTGTACCTTGAGTACAGTGTGATGTTGAACTGTCTTTTCCCTCCCCTTTCCTGTGCGTCACTGCATGACCTGCTTCTGTCGTTCCCTCAGCCATCACTGTCCCTTTCTCACACACACACATAAACACTCAAGGTAATCTGTTGGCTGGGCCGTGTTTACCTACAGTGGTTTACCTTCCCATGTCTTGATTCACCCCCCTGTTTGTTCTTAGTCGGGGTATTTACACTTAAGCCTTTTGCATAAATGTTTGCATCCCTGTCACACACGTATAGTAAATTGCGACCACATGAGAGGGGCAAACTGGGCTGAGATCTTCAGCTGTGCGTCCTTCAACAAAAAAACACATAGTTCTGTTTTTGTACTGTCTTTCTTATCAAGGCAATGTTTTTTCATTGACCTTTAAAACTGATTAAAATTGCTTAGGAGACATGTTTTAGTTCACATGAAAGAGGCGTAAAGAGACAGTAATGATGACAGCAATAATTTGTTTGATTACATTCAAGGTATTTAATACTAAAAATGAGAACAAACACTTTGAATGGGGCTCCTTAACCTGCAGCAATCCTAGTTTATGTCTCTCATGTGCTGGCATACACTTAGGTCACAGAATTTACCATCAGTTTCTCTAAAAAATAAATAATCCGCAATGTTTGAAAAACACACAAGGGTATTTTGAAACACTTGCAATCGTTCTGATGGTATTTCTAGAATCACCAAAGGCTCTTCTGACATTCTGGATGAATAAAATCTTGTCCTCTGGGGCAGTGTTGGTATTTGATGATCTATATGATGTTGCTGCCGCTCTGTCCACTCTGACAGATGAAAAAACAAGATGCTAAATGGGTCACCCAAGTAAAGTCTATGTGTGGGAAACATTAATATTAACAGTCCATTTTTTGAAGGGGTGATGATGGTAAAGTATGATGGTGTAATGGTCTTTTTTTGTTAATGCAGACTGCAGAGTTGGCCCTGTCCAATTTGAAAACCAAGTATGAGACAGAGAAGAGCATGGTGTCAGAGACCATGATGAAACTGCGCAATGAGCTGAAAGCCTTGAAGGAGGACGCTGCCACCTTCTCTTCACTCCGTGTCATGTTTGCCAGCCGGTAAGATTTCCCTTTTTGTATTTGAAAAAATTAATTTCATTCAATAGTGTTACAAATAAAATAGACATGCATTTATTTTATCGTGTAACAAAACAATTTTTTATGATGCTGTTAAAATGTTAAATTAAATTTTTTTAACTGAAACATGCTGATAGTTATGATTGTCTGGTCTTTGCTAATTTAGTTTATACTTCGTGATGGTACTTGTTGTGGTACAGCCTTCACTGCCACTACAGTAATAAGCTTACCTTGCTTATTACGCCTGTGGACAATCCACTGGTTCACGTGAAGATTACAAACCACATGCTCTGCCCTGTGCCGACGGGGGAGGAGGCAAGAACAGATTTGTCCCGTCAGGCCAGGTCACCTTAGAAAAGGAAAGGCCTAATGTTTTGTCGGGAGGCGGTTGGGTGGGATTGCATTGTCAAGGCGTTACACCTACAGATGCCGATACTTCACGTACTAATTACTAACCTCTTCTGAGAATCTTTGGGCATGGATTGTTTGCTTGTTCTTTTTTTGCATTGGGCTAACAGGTGAACTAAAGAGCAGATTGTTTTTGTTATTAAATGCCAGAGAAGCTTGTCAGGCTCGTATTACCTGCATAGCCCCTGTCCAGACAGTTATGAGCTGGCGTTTAATTATCCTTAAGAAGGATTGAGGAACACACAAGGGTCAAGGGCTTCTACTGTCTGTTACAACAGACTAAAGATTACAGCTTAAAAAGATCCCCTGGTTTATTAGTAAGTTTTGTGGTGCCATCATGTGGATAGCTGGGGTGACTGCATTTCTACAGTATTTACTGATTCTTATGCATCCATCTTTTCTCTCTAGAAATAATCAGTAGTTGATAAAAATGATTAATTAAATGTTAATAACCGAAACGTACTGTCCTCCAAATGTTTTTTGGCACCAGCTCCTCAATGTTGAGGATTTACTGATTTTCTTTGATCAAACCAATATGAATTCAACAATGTTGTTATCCAAAAATCATGACTCGTATGAGATGACACCACTGTGTGCTGTGGTAACTTATGATGATTTAACAAGTAATCCATTGATCAAAAAACACACAATATTAATTAAATAATAATGATAATCCTTAGCTTTGTGTTTGGTCACAGCTGGTGTTGAAAGTTTGTGTGTATTTTGTTGTGTGTCTCTAGTCTTGCCTAGTTTTGCATGTTGCATCTGTTCATTGTTTCTGCATCTCTCAGGTGTGACCAGTATGTCACCCAGTTGGATGAGATGCAGAGGCAGCTGGCAGCAGCTGAGGATGAGAAGAAGACACTGAATTCTCTGCTGCGTATGGCGATACAGCAGAAACTGGCCCTCACTCAGCGTTTGGAAGACCTGGAGGCCCCTCTGTCTCCTCACAGCTTGAACAGCAGCCCCCGCCGCTCCCGGGCCAAGGAGCTGGCCAACAAGTCAGGCCGGGCTCCACGGAGCCCCAGAAGCAGTCCTGCCCGACCCACACTGAGGAGCAGCCCACGGGCTAGCCCGGTTCTCGGCAGCAGCGTTCCTGCTATGGCCACGCACCACCTGCGAAGTCTAACCCGAAGTCTCCACACGAGCCCTGTAAGAACCCCCCTCTCTCTTTGTCTTGACAACCCCAACCAGCCGAGCAGCCAGTCTAGCAGAGGGAAGGGTCTCCCGCGAGACGCCACCTTTATTAGAAGTCGCAGTGTCAGTGATGTTTTTAATACTGAGTTGAGTCCCGATTACTATCCCACGCGTAAAAGCTCCACCAGTTCTGTGAGCAGCGAGTTAACGGTCAAAACACAATCCAGCGATTCAAGAAAAAATGTGTCAGTGCGGAGAGCTTCAGTCCCGGCACGTCAGGACACCTTCATTACAACTCGTGTTGTTCCTGCCTCTTCCAGCAGGATCAAGTCCTCTGTGTTTTCTTCATCCACAGATAATCTAACCTCTTCTAAATCTTTGTGTGTGTATCCTAACACATCTGAAGCATGTGGTGGAACTAAACAAAAGCCTGATCTTAAACCAAACCTAGATACTTCTGTACGAAGAAAACAGATGGGTTACAGGTCTAATTCTGTACAAGCAGCAGCTGCAAGCCGTAACACATTTCAGTCAGACACTGCCTCTTCTCAGTCAAATGCTAAATCTTCAGGAGGCCAGGCAACCACAACTCACTCTGGTTACAATCCACCTGGTAAGACCAAGATGACTGGGATCTGTAGAGAGTCCAGGCGTAGATTATCCGCCTCCACAAGTAGAAACAATGAGGAATCAAACACTATTGTGAGTAGGAGCTCTGGTCATAAAGTACAGGGCACACCTGCCAGGCCACGGAGCTCACACTCCAAATCATCTCGGAGACGATGAGATAAAGCCAGCAAGTCTACTGACTATAATAAACGACTTTATCTTTGTCTGTTGATTATGGTCTAAAAATGAAATAACCCGTTCTTTATGTTACTCCCAACCAGCAGGTTCTGACCACTAGGGGTTGCAAAAACTTCACAGGGTGTCACAAGTAGTAATATATACAGTAGGCCTTTCCAGTGAAGGAAAATATATTATTTTTATAAATTTAGATTATTATTTAAGATATAAAATCCCACATGTCTGATCAGCAGTTATAATCACAGATTCTTCACTGTCTTCAAAACTGCCGTGTCCAGGGTTAGAAAAACAACCAAAGAGCTAAAAGAACAATCACCAAGTGTCAAGAAAAGGGGGAAAAAAAATGTAAACCTATAAATTGTATGATTGCTTAAAAAAGAATATTACAAACAGAATTGCAATACTTTAAAGTATCAGGAAAACTCATCTCTGGAATAATCACAGGTAATATCTGCTCAAAATTCATTCAAACTGCTCATTTTACAAAAACTTCCTGCAGTTATTTCATGCAGTATTCAGGCTAGTTGTGCAGTTTAACCAGCTTCTCTGTATTGTTATTATTATGCATTGAATATAACGTGAAAAATCCATAAAATCCATCCCTTATATAACAGGGGTCCTTTAAGGGAAAATGTTTGGAACCATTGCTTTATGCTATAAAATATAAAATAAGCAATCTTCAGTATTTGGAACAATCATGTGTGTTTTGGCACAGATTTAGTTTAAATCTAATGCCTATCAGAGTTTGTATGTTTTGCTTTTATACATCGTAACTTGTTGCTGTTGGGAGCCCCTCATCTGCTGATCCTTTATATGTTGTATTGATCTGTTTATCCGTATTAACTACCCTCACCTTTTTTTTTTATTAGTTGAACTAAATATGTTTTGTTTTTGTCTCTGTCTCACCCTGTCTCTGTAGCGCTGAAACACTCCATTACTCCAAACCCCCTTTACTCCATACGGACCTGTCTTCATGTTGACTCCCCGGCTCCCTCCTCCTTTCCTGACTCAAGACATCCTGTCCATCCCAGATATGATGCAACATTCCCCACTCTGCTCACCAGAACCATGGATTTAAAAAAGTTAAAGAAAGAAAAAAATAATACAAAAAAAAAAAGATAATAAGAAAAGTCTCTCATCCCGGTTTCTCCTGCTTGGAGCAGAGAAACCTGCATGCAGCCTGGAGAAAGGATGAAGAGACAAATGTGCTGCTCATTGCTCTGTGAAGTCATTGACTGATTGTCTTGTCTCAAGTGGATCCAACTTCCATCTGGTCTTGTTCAAGGCTGTGTGTCGTGATGAACCATTGACAGTATTTATTCCAGAACGAGAGTCTCTTCATATGCAGTACTCACTGTCCTCAGACTTTGATTGAAGGCTATGATCTGTTTAAGGCTTTACGTCTCTACACTCCTCTTGCCTTTTGTCTGGCATCCTGGTCAGACCTTTCTGGCATCTTTAAATGTCTGTAAGCCATTAGATCACCTGTGATAGCTCTCCCAGGTAGTTGTTTTTATAGAACAATGCAGCCTTACTAACATAATTGCTATCCTTCAAGTAGAGAGCTTGCTATTGTCTTGAGGCTTCTCCCTTTTACTGATGATTCAGTAACGCACCCTTTTTTCTATCCTGTAACATGTCCGGCTCCTCGGCTCTTGCCTCTTAGCCACACCCTTTAACTTTAGGTCCGTAATCATGGCATTTCATTAATGGAAACAGATCAGCCATAAGTTCACCACCTCAGGTCAGACGCTGAGTAATCTAAAAATTGGGAGATCTTTAATGCATCTTACTTTGCAAACTATGCAGACCAAGTCAGGACAGTGCCTGTTATAATTCCTGCTGTTCTTTAGGATCAGGGTGGGTTTTTAAACTTACCTTCACTTTCAGTTAACAGTGGCTGGCTGCAGCTGCAACAACATTTTAATATTTCTCACAATAAGCAGCTTTTGGAAGTCATCTGGTGGTTAGCATCCCATTGGCTGAGCTGTGTTCGCTGTGGGTTTTAATAGACACTGTCTCACATCACTTAGGAATTCAAGTGGCTTGGTTGACCTAAATCTGATACGATCATGTTGGGCCATGCTCATTTCTCTTGATTACATAATAATCATAATAGTCATCATAACCGTTCCATTCAGCTTCTGCTTTTTCTCACTGCTTTGACCAGCTGAGCAACGATACTCGTGTTTTTAATTTCGACATTTAATGTCACCACGCTTTCGTTCGCCTCCAAAGTGAGCATGTTGTAATGAACTAGTATTACCCACAACAAGCTAGTTTTCTTCTCAGTAAGGAATGCTAATACCGCTAACAGGCAGCTGAAAATAGCTGCAGCTCGTAGAACAATTTAATAATGATGTTGGCCCACAATGAGAAAAGCGTTGCACAGTGCTCTACGTCTGGCAGCACATTATGACTTTTTGCAAAACAAAATACTCCAAACATCGACACAATGCAAGGAAAGGATGAGAAGAAAAACACATGTATCTGTTGACATCCCACCGTAGGTTGCTTAAAGAGTAGATTATGCAGTAGGTTGATATTGGCACTGTAACAACACCTGTCTCATTGAATGCAGTATGAATTTAAAATGAGTTGACCTGATGAGACCAATCACAATCTTTTAATCCGCATTTGGAAAACGGCTGCTTGAAAAATGAGAACCGAATGCAAGAAATTGTTGGCATTGATTTGATTTGATTTTTTTCTAAGCTCAACTGTCCTGTGGTTCAGTAGCAGAAGCCACATCCTGCTGATTGATTTTTTGTTTTTGTTTTAGTGCCTTGGTTTCACTCTTGTTTTTAGACTGCGTCACACATTTCTAAATAGAAGCTACTATTCAACACTGTAGTTGTAAAGGTATGTCTGACGTATTAATGAGGAAACTCATTGAGCAGTTTTAGCACTGAACACAGCGAAATCTCATTTTGGTAAAGTTGTTTCACTTTTTAGTCGGCATGCCATAATGAACTCATTAGCTGATGAATAATTTGACATCAGCTTCCCCTGTGATCAATGGTTACTGTCTGTATATTTATTTGGGAGAACTGTTACCCTGAGATAAGAAAAATGAAGGAAATGAAGAACATAATGTATCAAAAACATTATAGACTTAATGTTTCAAACAGGTTTAGAAGTTGTTATTGCCAGTTTTGTTTTGTTTTGTTGTTTTTTATTTTTTCTTTTTACCTCCAGGGGTTTTGGTTGATTTAATCATGAACTCGGCTGAAAAGTGAAAACGCTTTAACATCATGTCTTATTGCTCTGAAGGTTGTAAATGGATTTCTTAATCTATTTAATTGACTCTGTGCAGATAAGTGTTTTAATTTAATTACCACTGTTGTATAATATTTTAACTGTATTTATGTGGTCGGCATTCTGTGTAAATTGTTCCTCGAGGATGACTTTGCACACACTCTGCATAAGGCATTTGAAGGTCCTCAACTTTTTATGTGTATGCAAGTTCCTCTCATTGACCTGTGAACCACTTTTGTCATGAAGAATAAAAACAAGCCAACACTGTATATTGGTTGTGGTCTTTTAAGTCCAAACACATGATTTGAAAACACAGGTGCTTTCAGTTTATGATTGGGTTGATATTTAATTCATAAAAAGGTTCATCTAAACTGAAGAAGACAAATCCTAGCGCTTAGAAAACATCCAAAATATATAAATATAAGATAAATAAAAGTGTTTTTAGAAAAGCGAACTGATACATCTGTTCTTACACAGAAATAAGATGAGGCCACATTTTCATCAAAAAAGGTCGAATAAGATACAAAATTATGCTTTTTCTTCTTAATAGTGCAGTTAGGATATAACTGTTTGTATACTTTTTAATAACGACAAATATTGTCTATTTTTGACCACATTTGACACAAAGTAAGGCTCATTAAGGGTTATCAGTGTATCCTTAAATGAAGTGCACTGTGTTAACCAAATGGCCAGTTCAGTTCAGCTTTGGATGCTGGAGCAGAGAAGGTGGACCCACATTCAGAGGACGGCAGGCAGGAAGTGAGATGGATGAAGTTTTAACCCGGATCACGGGACACAAGGGGCAGACGAACACAACACAACATCAGGGAAACGCAACAGATGACTCACCACAAACTGAACCAAAGACTGGACTTTAATACAAACTGAGCTAATGAGGCGCAGTGAGGCGGAAAAACACAGGTGAGAGTAATGACTGGAAAAAGGTCATTTATTTGTTTGTGTGCGTCCAAAGTCTCTTCCTGTTCACATTATTTTTCCAAAGCTCTGCTCTGAGCCGGTAATAGCACAATGATAATATCTGACCAGGATACTGGACGGCAAACAGCCAAACTCTGCTCCTTCCTTGGTTTGTCTCCTTCAGCTGAGGAAAAGCAACGAGTTTTAGACAGAGTGCAGTTTGATACAATGAAACCAAACACAATGGTCAACCGCTGAACGTTCACAGAGATGGATTTCAAAGTTTCTTCTGTCATCAAAAAAGGTACAGTCAACAGTGATTTTAACATAGACAAAACAAGCTCACTCTCCACCTTTAGTTAAAGCACCCGACTGATGGTTCTGCAGGGAAGGTTGGTGACTAGTAGAACCATTTCACTGTGGCCCAGAGTGAATAGTTTGAGGAACCCTGCTGAAAAAAACAGCATAGACCAGCACCAAAGCACAACATATGCTGGTCTTGCTGGTGACCAGTCACTAGCAAGACCAGCATATGTTGTGTTTTGGTGCTGGTGGTGCTGTGTATGTTGTGAGAAAATGTTTAATTTGATCGACAAGGATATTTTCCAATCAGTGTGGGACATTTTCCGATGTGGTGATGTCAGTGTCCCTTGTACCATTTCCCAACACTGGAGCTGGAAAGATTGAGAGAAAAACCTGTTCTACAACATTAAGAAGAAGAAGATTGTTATTTAATGCTCTAAAATGATTATGATTATGTCTTTCTATGTGTTTCAATGAATAAAGTCATACAAAACAAATCAGAATCAGTAGTTTGATGAGCTTCACTTTTGCACAATTCTGCATATTTCTATGTGAAATACATAAAAAACTGCAATAATAACGCATCAAGTTTTCTCAATTTTATTTGATTCCAGACATGAAATGCAGCAAGAAATACAAGAACAAAAGTTCAATGAGCAAAAAATCAAGAAATGAATCTAACACTGTTTCAGCACTGTGACTAGAGGGGGGCACATTAATTGTATTTTCTATGGCACTTACTGCTTTGTGGAGGGGGACAACACTACGGGTGCCGGACGTACCACCCTGTCCATGAAGTAAAAGAGGTAACAGCGAGAACCAATACAGTGAAACCTCACGGGTTTCATTGGAATGTAGACAACAACACAAGGCCATTGTACTGTAAATACTAAACAAGTCAAGCATCTCACATCACTGGGAGGAACTGCAGGTCACCCCGAGGTAACCGAAAAAAAATACAAGTCATGGACCAGCTCTCATCAAGTTTTTCCACTTTGGATAAACGTCAATTGTTTATTTATTCACCATGAAGTATTCACAACAGAAACCCAAGATAAAACTGCAGGGATTTTTATTTACTGAGAACTAGGCTCAGTTTTAAAAAAAAACAAACAAAATTCTCTCATGCTGGAACAAAACCTCTCAGATGTAAGACAGAGGAGAGAACCACCAGGCTGTTTTCAGGCCGCCCAACAGATCCAAGTTCATAAACAGACTGGAGTGTTTGTCTGTTTCGTTCTGATGTGTTAGTCGTAGCCATGAATAAATCATTTTGTAAAACCTGGATCATAACGATCATGAGCACAGCCCGGAGAGTCCTTGACATAACCTCTGACGGTCACACGGTCCTCATGTCTCGAGCTGACCTCGGTCCGATGTCACTGTACTGTAGCGTAACTGTCTGCGCAGCTCAGACACAAAAGCAACACCACTTTTAGATTGTCTTCACAGTAACAACTACAGCTATGTTTCAAATACACCTTTATTCATGAACATCAAAAAAATAACGTTATTTACATTGTTGCTTATACATCATATATTTGAAAGATATTTTTCCTCTTGAGTAGTAAAATACTTCCGTCTAGTGCTCAGGCTTACAGTTTAGTGCTCTTTTTTTATCGAGTTAGGTCTAGTATAAGAGATCTGAGGCTCATGCCAAGCCAGTCATGTGGGGTGCAGCCTTGCAAAGCTGTGCAGCTTTTTTAATTAGTTAACATATCAAACAGTCGGAATTGATTCGATGCAGCTGACAGGCTTCATGATTATAATATTCTTTCGTCAAATTCTGTAAAAAAAAAATTAAAAAATGCAGTCAGAGGCGATAACTGGACATTTAGCTGGTTGCAAAAGCTTTGACCTACCTACAGCAAAATAAAATTATGACATCTGTTAAGCTGAATGTAGTTTGACTATTTCTCCTACAGCTAAAATCCTCAGCAACAATTTGAAATGTAAGCACGCGTCTCTGCATGTTTTCCGGCCGTTGTTTACCGCCCGTCTCTTTTGCGTAAGCGGCTTCACATTGACATACAAGGCAGACGGGAAAATGACAGCAGCAGCATGATAGCTTAGAAGTAGTAATTCATAGGTGAGTCACCGGGACACCGATAAGACGCGATAGAGAGTTAACCCAAATAATGGGTTTATAGAAACCATAAAAATAGCACGGAACAAACCGAGGTTATGTATGGCACATCTTTACATCACAAAGCAAGCTGGAAATATGAAAGACAGAAAAAAAAAAGTCTATGAAGCGTTGAAATTCACAAGAGTTGATATGTTGACATTTTTTTTTCGAAGAAACAATAGAAATAAGACCTACGGACACTGAGAGCCACATTTTTCCTCTACTCTTCAAACTTTCCCATATTGAAACTCTGTTTCTCTGTGTTGTTCCCAGACATGAAGTTGGCATCTATACCTATTTAATCACACGCACCCTCCACAATAAGGTTCTTGCTAAAGAGCCATTTTTTTTAGGACTTCAGGACTGTATTTATGGTCCCAGTGTACTTGAAGTTATACCAGTGTTATGCAGGCGTGTGTGTGTGTTAAAAAATAGGAAACAAAAGCGAGGGAGATAATGTGTTGTTGAGAAAGAGACGAGAAGAATTATGCGTGTCATGTGTTGTTTATCTGTGCTATATCTCCCAGTTTTACTCTCAGAGTAAAAGGTACCATATCTGTTTCACAAACACTGTTTTTAAAGCCTTTTATCGAGATAAAGAGCGACATGATGATCCTTTGAGGTCATCGCCCAGAAACACTTTTAAATGATTCCCCTCTTCTAAAAACACGTCATATTTTTGTAGTACACTGATCAAATGTTCCCAATATTTGTCTTGGTTCGAGAAGAAGAAGTATTTGTTAAATGGTTGTCTTTGATATGCAGTCATTGGTCCTCATGTCCAAGGTTTGGTTCATAGATCAATAATTTCACTGCTGACGCTAGCAGAGTCGTCGTGTCTGCTGACCTCTAAGTAACTTCGGGATCCCACTGGTTTCCCGGCTCTCCCCCGCACCGTCTCTGAGTCTGGGGTGATAAATGGCCGTGTGTCGTCCACTCCGTCCTCCCCCAGGTGCCCTGTTGATGTTCTGGAGGGACGAAGTGACACGGGGCAGGACACTGATGAGGGGACGCTTCCTGTGTTCCCAGCCCACCTGTGTCCCTGGTGGGAGGGCGTCGGGGGAGCAGTCACTTGCCTGCTGGGCACGCTGCTGAGAATGCTGCCCCCTAGTGGCATGGAAGACTCTGTTGGGGCATCGCTGCTCTCAGACATCTGAGGATCACTGTTTCTGCGGAGCCAGGGACCCTGGCTGACCCCTGAGCCCGGGGAGGGGGACTGTGAGGCTGGGTTCAAAGGATGAAACAAGCTCCCTCCTCCAAGCAGGTGTTCCCTGTGTAGAGCCTCGTCAATGCTGCGGGTCAGGTCGATGGGAGACGGGGGCCGCAGATCGAACTCATAAAGAGACACGGAAGTGTCCCTGTCCTGATCCAGACTGCCACTCACTGAGCGCTGTGGAGGCCGGCCCAGCGCCTGCAGTCTCAGCAGGGAGCCTGTGGAGCCGTCAGATATGCCTCGCTCTGCTGAGTGGCCCCTATGGTTGCGTCCCCGGTTGCTGTCTTTGACGCAGCGTGGCTGTGCAATGGCCTGCTCGTGGTTCTGGTTCCTGATCAGACTCTTACTGATATCCGCTCCAGGACGCTCATGGCCAGCCCAGTTATTAGGCATCTCCCCTTGTCCGCCTCCCCCTCCTCCTCCTCCCACCCCATTACTGTCAGACTTCCTACAGGGCTTCCCCCTCAGGCTCTGGACTATCTTGGACCAGCATGTATGTCTCTGAGTGGAGCCTACAGACTGGCCAGGGGACGGCAGGTCTCCAGCTGCTCTGCCATCAGGTCCGCCCTCATCCCTTCCTCGGCAGCTCTGAGGCCTCCAGAACACCCAGGAACCAAGGAGTAGGAGGGAGAAGGCCCAGGCCAGCTCCAGGAGCCGGGCCCAGAAGTGCACCAGCCACCAGCCCCAGTTAAAATGCGTCCAGCTTCCTAGCAGTCCATAGAGCCATAAGGTGGCATGAACATGCAGCCCACAGCACAGCGCCCCCAGAACTGCACAAACTGCCAGCACTCTCGCCAGGATCACCACACTCCTCCTGCTCCCTGTCCAAGCCTTCCTCCTGGCCTCTTCAGGAACTCCAGGGTGGGGAATGGGAGGGCAGCGTATACGTGGAAAGACATAGCAGAGGAAGCCCAGGCAGAGACCCAGACCCCAGCACAGGGACAGGACCTGCAGGGTGACGGGCACCACAGGGGACAGGGCTGGGGAAAGCAGATCAGCAGCCAGCAGCAAGGTACACTGCAGCACAGCCAGCACAGCCACCAGAGGAGGACGCTCCAAAGTTGAAGGGAACACACTTACTCCTGCGGCCCTCAGTGCCAGCAGCGCGATGGCTGCCTGCGTCCACACCAGCAGGTGTAGAGGCAGGTTGTAGAGGGCTGTAACTGCAGGGCGAGGGAGAAATTTCCGTGTTCCATAGGGGTCGATTAAAAAAAGGGCCGCCCGGAGGCCTCCGGCAAGAAACAGCAGGGCGTTGGCGAGTGCTAGCGCCCCCCGATGAGGACAGTTTGTGCCGGGGGACAGGGTGAGGCCGAGAGCAGCACCGGCAAACAGGAGGAGGAAGAGGCTTGCCGAGCCGTAGACGTGCAGCTCCCAGGCGAAAGCCAGCGTCCGGCTAAGGTCCCCCCAGTAGAGAAGCGTGGCGTTAGGGGAGGGGCTGGCACTGGGCGAGGGGGCTGGATTATAAGTAGTGCGGGGAGCTTGGTGAGGATGTCCGAGGAGGATGGAGCGGTTCCTCTTAGCGATACCAGGCTGATATGTGGGGCTTAACCTCGTTCGGGTGACAGGTACGACACCTGTGGCAAGAAAGGATGAGGTCCCTGCCAAAAGAGAAGCAGAGATTTGTTTTTTCAGCTTTTTGAATACATGAAACTTACATGTTTAAAGTAAAATACAAATAGGATACAAGTACATGACATACAATATTAGAGCCACTAGAGGGATGTAGCTCCCCACCAAAGTGATGAGCTAGAACCAAATGGCTCTGTGCAAGCCAACTTGTACAAGTCAAATTATTATCTTTTTTTTTTTTAAATCTTACCAAATTTGCATCAGTCTGTTGCTACCCACAGCTGTTACATTGTATCTCAAAGAATGGCTTTCGTAGGGAAACAATAGATCTAAACAACAGCTGGTGCGCTTTTGTGCAAGCAGAAATACACAGATAACACATCATGTACTCAATAAGGCAAACACAACTGCACATGTCACGCAAAAACGAGGCAAAACACATCAACTAATTCCAGCATGTCAGGATTATCCTGGCCAAACTAACTGTGATTCGTGATATGATCAAAAGAATCATCAACATATGCTTAAAATGGCACTATGACAGACTGGAATCATGTTACCTTACATTTTATTAAAAGATATTTTTTTGGATCACAGATAGGACGCACAACTTGTGGTAATTCGACTCTGGACTGTGCTATCGAGCTCGTCATTCACAATTATCCCGCTAATGGAAATGTATTTAGTTTATATCGCAATCTTATGTTGTCATTTTCATCATCAAGTCAAAAAAGACAGAAAAAGAATGACATAGGGATGCTCCTTTACTCATGTTTTACAGCTCGGGTTTGAACACCGTGCCACCAACATCATCCACATCATATTCCTAAAGATAAAAGACACAATGCTGAGTTATTGTGTGGCTTGACTGGATTTGATTATGTAATTAACAAGAACATCAAGATTACATAACACGGAACAGTGTCACACTGCGGGCGCGAATGAGGAAACTCTCCTTTCAGATTTGCAGAATGAAACAATGCATAACTACCTGGTGGGACAAGACAAGGCCCTGGCAGCGTGGCATCTCATTATCTCTCTATTTTTCCCTCCCTCTCTCTTTTTCTCATGCACACTCACTTCTATTTGTTCAAGGCACTCCACCTAAGATTCCTGCATAACCCTCGGAAACACCCAACCACATAATAACCGCGGGGTCATTCATCACTGTGCGCTTTGTGAACTACTCGACTGTAAAGATAACACTCGCCATAAAAGAAAACAACAAACAAGTCCTGAGCGAGAACCGGGAAAACAATGCAAACGCTGCCACTGAAATCTAATTACGGGAAGGCAGCAAACATATAAAATATAATGGAACTGTGACGGACGAGGAGCCGAGCCGCGGTTGTAGCTTTAACAGGAATCCATCTAGAACACACACGCACTTTAAACTTGATGGATGGTGGAACAACATAATCAGTGCTAAAACGCTCAAACCATCAACCCCTAGGACAGCTTAAAGCACGTCCTCGCCGCGTGGAAGACACCCATGAAGCTGACACGCTGACTAATGACTCGCTCCAACATGTGTCTCACTTCCTGGCTCTCTCTCTCTCTCTCCCTCGCTCCCTCACTCCACATGGGCGGGCACTGCCTACAGATCACAGACACACTTCTTTATTTATATAAAGGTATGTTTTACTTCCTTCCCTTAAACTTCTTTCTTTTTTTTCTTACAGGAGCGAGATCCAGACACATTCCAGATGTGCCGATCACATTTCACAGCTGGATACACTTAAACCCACCCCTGCCACGGAGTTCTGTCTTTGACACACGCATAACACAACGCTCACGATTGCTTTATACGTCCGCGTGTTGCAATAAACTAAAAAATAAATATCCGTTTCAATCTCATCGGACTCGGACACAGACACGAACGTACAGCAACAAACTTGTACCGCCATGGGTGCAACACTGCCAATGACCTTCTGAGGGGCGGGACTTGACTTTAAATGTACTCATGAGACACGAGGGTGAGTGTTTTAAAGTTATTAAGGTGTTGTTCTCATGGTATCTAAGAGACTGGCTCATATGCCCCATGTGTCACGCTTTTCCTTTTCCATCCATTTTTTTCTTTTTTCTCAACTCCCTCCCTTCATCCCTTTTCTCTGTGCATCTGGTTTTCATTAACCATCTCCACTCCCTGCATTTCTGTGCCTGTACCTTTCTCCTACCACCCCAATCGGCTCTCTCATCTGTATTCCCAACAGTCTCTTTTTAGACCCTACTTTCCCCTCGTCTATCTCTCTGGCTGGCTGCAATTCCACCCGCCCCCCCTCTTCACCTCTTGCTCATACTTTCTTCGCTCGCTGTCTCTACCCCACACAACTACCACCCCACTTTCCATGGAAATGTTTTGCTGCCTTTTCCCCCCCTTTGAAGCCTTTTTCCAGATTGTTCCAGTAAAAAAAAAATGTCCCAGCTGCGCAAATAACTCTATTTCAAATCACCAAATGATCAAGGCCAGAGCACAAGGCCCCCATTTCTTACCTGTCCTTGACGACTGTACAGTTGGGCTCGCTGTATTTCTTCCTAGTTGTCTTGTTTTGTTGTGTTGATTCGACATTTTGGCCTCCTGTGTAGTAGTAAGCGTACTAGATGCAGATGTAGTTGTCACTTTCTGTGTCGTGGAGTTTGAACGCGAACCACTTTGGGCGGTAACAGGTTGTGTGGTAGTCAGTGACTGTTTATGGACGGGGTCGGTGGTGGCAGTTGTGGTTTGGGGTAATGTCACAGCAGCAGAGGTCTCCTTTGGAGTAACTCTGGCGGTGGAAGGAGTGATCGCCGTCAGTTCACCTGAAAATTGGAGAAAAGACACATTTAAGCACACACATTCTCCACTCAAGTAGTGCAGACACTTGTGTAAATAATAAAAAAAGAAAACTGGTAAAAGAAGAACTGGTTCAACCCCTTTACTCAAGCAAAAGTAAGAAGCAGGCTCTGAAATGTATTCATCGTATAAAAGTGAAACATATCCCTCTGAAGGTCGTTTCTGCCAGCCCTTTTTGTGCAAAGCTAGCTGAATCTCACGTCACTTTAATACAATTCAAAGACTATTAAACTTAAAGGTAGAATCAGTACGGGTCTCTGCAAATATGAGACACTAACTCCCTCTCTGTCTGTTTCCGTCTAATTATGTCTTTAACGTCGTTTTGTCTTGCTGTGACATCAACTGAACGGTCTTGTGCTGTTTGATGTGGAAGGCGGTGTGCAATGATGCAAAGTAAACAGATGCCTGAAAAATAAGCATTTGTACTTTGTTACTTCCCGACTCTGCATTAGAGACATGGTGTAGAGATTGTGACAGCACCTTACTCTCATTCTAATATGTTGGATTTCTCACCTGGTACGACTTCAGTCTGAGGTGTCGTCTGTGTTACCACAGGGGACAGTGTGGCTCCTGTCTTTGACGTCGTGGAGGTTTTGCTGACTGTTGTTAGAACAAACAGGTCAGGCTTCAGGGTCTGACCGTCCGTCGGCGGCGCATTCGCATCAGTAACATCCGCTATTGCGGTCTGCGCATCTGGCTGATACTGAGCCATTTCATCACCAACCGTTGGCAGAGATACAGGTGATTCCTCCTTCACGAGCATCACTGTTGGAATATAACCTGATCCCAAACCCTGCAAGTCATCATCCTCCGTCTCTTTAACCGATTCCTCCTCTGGATCTCCTGCTTTTACTGGCTTATCACCCGCAGACTGAGCGACAGCAGAGGAGGACAAAGTGGGCAGAGGTTGAGTGAAGCCTTTTGTAGTAGCATCTCCTTTTGTCAAAGCCCTGATGAGTGCTAAACTAGCTGTATCAGTCCTGGGCCTGGAGGCAGTTGGTTGAGTTACTATTGGCCCGCTGCTGAGGTTCTGCGTAGAAAGGGCAGATATAAAAGAAGGAGGCGACTGCGCAGTAGGTCGGGGAAATATTTGCCCCTGTTGCACTGTGTTCATTGTTGTCAGTCTATCTCGAGCTGTAGCTCTGATAGGCACATCGCTGCGCCCTCTGGGAGGAAGAGAGGGCCAGAATCCAGCAGTCTGCTTGGTTGGCTGAGGTGAAGAATCCCTCGGCAGGCCCAGGCTGGGGTGGGAGGACGAGCCGATGATGGTCTGGGCTTCTAAAGGATGGAGGAGAGAGATGAGGAAGCCCAGGAAAAGGCGAGACACGGGAGCCATGGTCGGCCTCTGAGTGGTGAGCAGTGACTGTTCCCTGGCTGTCTGTCTGTGCGTCACAACATCCTTCCACTGCGTTTCTGTTAACAGAGAGAGAAACAGATATTCTTTTACATTTCATGATGTGAAACAACCTATACAAAAAGCACTGTAGGTATGAAAACATTTACACCATACAGAATTCTCATTTATTTGGCAATAATAGTCTGTCGCTCATATATTAGTGTGAATCAGTGAGAATTTGTAATGATGTCTTTATTTCAGGAGTGCACGTTGCAGCCTTTCGATGCTGATTCAGAGGGCTCGTCAATGACGCTCCCACAAGGTTTCAGCAGCATGACGCCAGCAGAAAGACACAGGGTGTGGGAAGGTGTACAGTTTCATAGTACACGGCACGTATGTCGACACACAGATGCAGCTTGTAACTTCTGTAAAAGGTAGCACCTCAAAAACGATCAAGCCAAAATGAAAAAGAGACGTTCCAGATGGTTTTATTCAGTGACAGACGGGCACGTTAACTCGTCTCCTCGCTATCTCTGCCATAAAATGTTCTTTGGATGAATGTCAGCTTCCTTCTCCTCCATCGCTTTTTGATTCCAAGCAGCGGGACTCTTACTCCTTTTCCTGCGAGTTCTGCTTGAGTCATGGATGCCAGGAGCCCGACAGCTGTACCCTCTGAGTGTGCCGAGGCTCAGAGAGCCCACTGACACAGAGAGAGCCTGCGGGCCCTTGAGGATTACACAATCCTACGAGTCATCGAGCTAAACAGCTGCCAGTTGCATCCCCTCAACTTATCAAAAAAACACCCCCTTCGTAAACCTCGGCTTGCTCAAACCGGTCTCTGGCTATGACTCACAGTGGGAGATAACCTTGGGGGCGCAGTCGGGATCGTGCTGAAACTTTAGGGAGGAAAAGCACAAAAAATAGAAATCACTGCCTATGGGTGAATTCATTCTGCTGCCTATGACTCACCTATGGGCCCATTCAAAGCAGCAATGTGTCACTCCCTCCACAGAAACTACTGCAGCTGGCAAATCGTGCTCATGAGCACATGTAAAGGAGGGCGTGACATATGTGAGGAGATGGAAAAAGCGTGCTGAAGTGTGTGCGGACAAGGGGGTCGGTCACCGAGCAGGAAGCCACACAGCACACTGTAACGCACGTGAGAAAATAAGTGCACAAGAAACGCAATCTGAGCTCATCTCGGTTCGGCGTTACTAAGTGTTGGTGGTGTTACACATGAGCAGCTGACTAGAAAACCGTCCATGAGCGGAGTAATAGAAGTGGCTGTATATCTCAATCTCCACCCACTCACAGTAGCCTCAATGTTTATTTTCCTTCCTGTCTCAACCACCTCTTCAGCGCTCAGTCTAGTCGGCTGTTGGCCAATCCACCCTCTGATTAATCCCTGTTTTTCCCCCTCTATTGTTTTTCCGCCTGTCCCCTATTAAACTGGAGTTGTTTCATCACAGTCCAACGACATGTTCCCAGGTGACGGTTGCAAGAGGCCCCCGATGACTGGGAAGATAAGGTGGATGTGAGAATGCGGAGATAACAAATATGAGTATGCTCGCGTAACGGAGGGGCAGGAGGGGGAGGGGGGAGAAGGAGATGGAACGGCCGAGGAGGGATGGTGACGGTAATGAGGCTGACAGTGGAGGGTACAGCGAGGGAGGGAAAGCTGTGACAAAATTAAGACGGAGAGACGTGGTGAGGGATGTAAATTTAGACGACGTAGAGATGGCTGGTTGATAGAAACTGACAGGAACGATGAGTCACGAGGGAATTATGTGTCAAGATGAACAGGTTTGTTGTGGTCCAAGCAAAGACACGGCGGTCCGTCCGGGAAGGCATGCGGAGAAACTGAGCCTGCTTCACCTCTCCGCGGAGGTTAACTGGCAGGTGCACGGTCCCTGGCAGCCGCACATAAACAACCTGACTATTGAGAAATGGCTTTTTGTAAACGCGCCACTATCTTGATTCCATAGTAATCCAGAATGCGTCACCCTAGGCGTTTACGTGAGGGTAGGTAGTAGAGATTAATGAGTCTCAAAAGGCATTTGGCCATATAAGCTTAAGTGAGAGGAGAGAAAGACTCTGCCGCTGTATTTGAAACGCTGTCAACGTTAATCTCATCTCCACACACGGCGGCAAAAGCGCAAGCACGCACACACACACACACACACGCAGTGGTTCCCCACAATGTTTTCCTTGACTGGATTTATACAATTTGACTTCAATTTCCATTGAGCTAATACAAGTGGAGTAAGTTCAGGCTGATTGGCAGCTCCTCTAAGCAGTCTGAGTTCTGCTCGTTTGGGTTTTGGCTCCAATGTAAACCTATACGCTTTCAGGCCATCACCGCACATCCATTTTGTACTACATCCCTTTCAACTGTCCGTAAAATACAGACACACACTCTCACAAATAAGACAGCCGTCCCTCTGTGACTGTCCACAGGGAGAAGGCAGATGGGTGCTTGGTCACTGAGAGTATTTTTATCATGTTGAGCGCCTCGGGGCCTCGGGGGACATGTCACCCTGTATTTAATTTGCAGTGGGTCTCGCATGTTGTGTAGATGCCGTCTCACTCTCTCTCTCTCTTGCACAATACGTTCTTTATGCAGCGCAGGAAATGCTCACACGGATAATGTCCAATAGAACAGCAGCAAGCGGCAATCTGAAGATTACTATAAACTCCTTGCCCACATTATAGACCTGTTGGTTATACAATCACATGACTAGGCACAACAGCAGCTGTTACTAATCAGCTAATCTCTGCAGTGGTGATGTCATGTCTACACCAATTTACGAATATGACCAGTTAATGTCCGTGCTTTATTTAAAGAGCCATGCAGAGGGGGCTGGGGTGGGCAGTGAACTTGGAGAATCTGCCTCTTTCTTGCAAATGTTCTCTCCCCTCTCTGCCAGATTCCAGACAGTCTGGCAGTGCAGATTTTCCATTAATTTGAGCGAACATTTCCAGAGGCGGACATAAGTCTGTTTGTGAACAAAAAGATCTGTGTCTGTTCACAAAGGCTTGTCCAATGGACATTTGACTCAATCATTGCTGGGTACCAAGCTTCAATCCATTTTGATACTGACTGTCCCACACAGAGAGGAAACCGTCCACTACTGAAAGATAGCATTGCATATCTAGTCATTTTTCTAATCAGACAGCTTCTGATAGAAGTCGCAATTTAGCTAATTTCATACTGTAAATGTATTTTGGCAAAAGTCTTGTATTGTGGCTTCTAAAATAAAGGTTTTTGTCGAAAAACATGTTTATACTCCTTCAACCGTTGAAAGACTATTATTATGAAGTAAATGTTGTTTGCACAATGTAATGTCTAAAGAGTTACAATTACACTTTAAAGAAAGATACAGAAACAAGTACCGATGACCCCACGTCAATTACACACTTCGCTATTTTTTACTCTCTTGTCGTCACAATGTTAATCATTAATCATTAATCGATTAATCGCTGTTGAGATTTAAACTGATTCAAAAAATTTTGACCGACAATCAGAGACTGTCACAGACACATTAAAAAGTATCTTGTTAGAAATTACAAGGCTTGCTTATCAAATATAGCAAAATAAAACAAAATGCTGGTATGACAAATTGAATTAACGCACAAGTAGTTTGTAATTTCAAAAATGTAATAACACATTCGATATGAGCTGACGCTATCAAAGCCATTTAGCCTCAGCATCGGATGGAACCAAAACAGTTTACGAATGGAAAAACTCCCAAAATACTTTATATCATTAACGATTCACCAATACTCGATTGTTAACGCAGCCAACTATGGATTTAGGAAATTGCCTAAAATTTGCATCCCTGTGATGGACGGTGTTGATCAGCCGAACCCTAGTCTGGAATGGTGGCCTGACTGTCCGACGCTGCATTTACAGCAAGAATTCCTAAAAACATGACCCAGCCCTGGTCTCCGTCAGTATATGTGCGATAATGTGGACACACGCTTTTGCGGTGTGTCAGTGCATGAGATTACAAGACTGTGTTGACAGTGTCTGTCACCTGTTTTGACTCATATTCAATGTCAAGGTGGCTCACTAATGAGCAGGACTTAACACTGAAAGTCACACATGAGCGGAGAGGCTCTCGGTTGAGAAGAAGAGCTCATTAACGGAGGACGGGTGAGCACACGACTGGAACACTACAAAATAAGACCAGGCACAAATCCTTCCCAAAAAAAAAAGACAAGAAATTGACAGTGAGAATCAGATAACAGGGGAGGAGAGGTAGTGTATCAGGGTTTCTGCAGTGACAGCAAGAATGGACAGACACAAAGAGCAAAGACAGAGGAATAGTAATGATGGACAGAGGGACAAAGAGAAGGACAGAGTGACAGCGAGGACGGACTAGAATAAACCAGCAGAAAGCTGTGTGTCACTGTGGACCTCTGCACTGCAACGTCTCCTCGGTCTGACAGAGCAGTTCACCTACTTGCCATGTAGATGTATAACTTGTTTGTACTGTGCCGTGTAGGGGGAGAGGTGAGACTGTAAAGCAGTGTATGTACGTGGATTTGTGTGTACGTGAGACAGAGAGAGAAACACAGCAACGGGGGAAATGGGAGAGGGAGTATGTGTGGTTAACTTGGTATGCCGGTAGTGGGGGGAGGTCGCTGGTTCGACCGTTAAGAATTCCACACCTTGAAATAACATATGCAATGCAAACAGCCCCCGCAATATTCTCTTGCTTATTTCAATAAAAACAAAAATTTGAATGAAACGGACATCTCACTTTTCTGTTTAAATGGAATCGATTTAGATATCAGGAGATATTTCGAGCTCATGGATTCTCCGGGAAGTTTTCCAGGCGAGGTCACCCAACTTCCAGACCTCTGCCTTAGATTAAAAGCTGTCCATTTAGCTCTTAAGACAAACCAAAGCCTGTTAAAGATGCCTCCCTCGTGGCGCTCTACTGCCCGGAGGGGGGGGGGGGGGGGGGGGAGTGTCAAAACTCCAGTGGAGCAACCGACCACACAGCGAGGTCATGCCATATGAAGAGAAGAGGCTCCAGAACCAATCGTGGATGCTTTTGATCCCCAGTCGAAGAGGATGTCCAGCTTGAAAGTGCTGAGCCCCGAAACATCTTTGACTGATGTTCCGCCTTTATGTGCGCCACAGATCAAAGGCTGAAGGTCAGCCTTAAAGGGCGAGGCACTTTTACTGCACTGTTACTACACAACACACACATACATACACACACACACACACACAACCCTGGCTAAAAAACACAGGTTGTGAATATTGACATGTGTTGGGCGACTATGCAAAGTAAGCTCACCAGAGAGTTTGCATTGTCAACATAGTTTATCATTGCGAATTGAGCTTCAAATTAGCCCGCACACATTCCCCGAAACACACCCAGAGAGATAGCGAGTACGGTGACTGATTGGGACAGCTGCTAAACCATGTCAAGCCGCAAAACACTTTCAGGAAAAGAGATTACAGGCGCTGCGAGTCGTAACTGTGTGCCTGCTGCGGGGAGTTAACCACAGCTAAACTTCAACCCAAGAGACTCTCACATTGTTCCAGCTGGATGCAATAAAGTGACTGCTGTGTTAAGTGGTGTGTGGCAATCACTGCAACTGCAGACAGATTGTATTTTGTACGTACATTGTCCTTGGTGCATATAAACAAACTTATAAAAAACCTAATTATGCATTCACTGGACTACTAGCACCATAAAAGAACTCAGGAACAGATCCGTGTCTGGTGCTTGGTAGGTTTGTGCTTCAGTGATATACTGAAGTCTTGATGTATGTTTAATTTTCCACTATTATGACAGTTCAGGACTGCCTGTTCTGGGAAGTTTGTTATGTCTGCTGTTAACTGGAAGGTATTGTTTAACTGTGCTGCCTGCTTGAAAATGTCTGGCTACAGAATATGGATGAATGATCACTTTACTTTACAAGCTAAGCCGTTAACATAAGCCATTAATAGGCTACTCAATACTGAGGCACGTAGTCTTGGCTCATCATCTGTCTTGTTACACTCTTTTACTCTTTCAAAACCCCACTTCTGCATGAAGACACTATTAAAACAGCCGGTAAATCTCTCTTGAGCTTCTTTACAAATGGATAGGGCCTTTTTCTCTTGTCAGTGGATCACGGTGTGCTGTTTTCCTTCTCAATCCGAAGTTGTCTGGCAGGGCTCTGCGTTACATCCACTAGCACTTTGGAGAAGCTCTGCCTGCACGCTCTCAGTACGTGCACGGCGCAGTTGTTTCCACCTCTTTCCCTTCTCCTTTTACTGAATGCGTTCAAATCCTGATGAGGAACAGGTGAATCCAGATCCTCTGAGTGCTGAGGCCATTGTGCTTACATGTTGCGACTGGACAAGTCTCGTAAATTAGCCGTAAACACACACAACAAGCAGCGCACCTGCCAGCAGTGGTCTAATGGAGGAATAGTAACCCTCTTGTTGCTGTTTCACCAAAGCATATTTACAGGCAAGCCTTTTCAAATTACGAGGTTTCCTCTACCTAAGTTTCCTGGAACATTCGGGCACTTGTATTTGCTATGCAAATTGACTGAAATCCGAGAAGCTCTAGCCAGAGGTGTGTAACTGCCACTCAAAAACAAGGATCATTTTTAAGGTATTAACGTTTCTAGTATGGGAAACTTAGAGAACTGAATCTAAGGGTCCACTTTTAATGTTAAATGGGACAAAATAAATAAATATTGGTAAGACATTGTGTTAAAATATTACTTTGGTAAAAGTGAAAGTCAGCCAAATGCATGGTACTTGAGTAAAAGTCTTGAAAAATCTGACACTAAATTTAAGTATTTTTCTGGAAATCAATGTAATTGAGTATCAAAAGTACAAGTAAAAGTAAAGTGTACATATATTTACATGTACACTGTATACATGAGGTCAATGGATTATTGACATGCCTGATTACTGTATGATATTCAGCATTTTCTTATTATTGGAATCAGTGTTTTGTTTTTTTAAATCCCACTTCTGATAGAACACATTCATGAAAAAAATGTGTTACTTTGACTCTGATGCAGCATGAGATCTGCAGAGTAACTAGAGTTATCAAATACATGTGGTGGAGTAAAAAGCACATTTTTGTTCCTCCTAAATGAAGTGGGGTGGGAGTATAAAGAAGCAGAAAATGGAGACACTTGTACTTGAGTAAATATGATCAGTTACATTCTTTGATTCCATCCTCCACACTAGCTTCATTTAAGGGGTACTATGTAGTTACGGAGAGGAATTTGAATCAGAGGAGAGAGATTTTCATTGACTGATTTATAACTAAATACTTTGCTCATAGTTGGCGGACCCTGCCACCTTTCTAGCTTCAAACATCGTTCTGAGGACCTTCTTTTCCTCTGAGAACAGCTTGTTTATTCACTTATAGAAAAATAAAATATTTCAGAGTTTTCATTATTAGCTCAATTATATCATAACTATAAAATGTTTAATTTTGAGTTTGAATGTCTTCTCCAAAACTACATATTGCCCCTTTAACGTTACACCCTTAAAGTTCGTAGTTAGCCAGCTAGCCTAAGTAACTCAACTGTACCCTAGATTAAGTAAGCTAGTTTGCTAGTTAGGAAGTTAGTTGGTTAGCTATAGGGTGTCCATGTAAACTTTGCCACTATGAAAGCCGAGTCATAGTACTTTTTAATCTTGAATTTAATACAAGTGCTATTTAACATTAGTTTTGGTAAATTACAATCACCTGCTGACATTATTATTTACCACCCGGGCTAAATGCACCAGCTAAAGGCGGCTGTGTGCATTAACGTTACCATCCCAATGGCAGGAAGACAACATAATGGCTTCAACTGATGCACTAACAAAGCGGACATGATTAATATTTTATTACAACAACAAATTAATGAAAAGCTCCCTGCAACCTTTCTAGCTGTAAACATCATTTCGACTGAGAACAGCTTGTTTATTCACTTATGGAAAAAAATCAAGATTTTGTATTAGTATCTCATTGATGTCATCATGTATAATTTTGAGTTTAAAATTTCTTCTCCAAATCTACATAGTGCCCCTTTAACTTTACACCCATAAAGTTGGTAGTTAGCCAGCTAGCCTAAGTACCTCAACTGCCACCTGGCTAAAGTAAGCTAGTAAGCTAGTTGGTAAGTTAGTTGGTTAGCTATACAGAGTCCATGTAAACTTTGCTACTATGAACGCCAAGTTATAGTGTTTTTAAAATCTTGAATTAAATATTTAATCATAGTTTGTGTATATTACAATCACCTGCTGACGTTATAATCTACCGCCGGTCACGAAATGCAGCAGCTTAAGGTGGCTGTGTGCGTTAATGTTACCATCCCAATGGCAGGAAGACAACGTAATGGCTTCAACTGACACTAACAAAGTGGACATGATTAATCCCTTATTACCAATAACAACAAATTAAAGAAATGCTCCCTGCCACCTTTCTAGCTGTAACCATCGTTCTGAGGACCTTATTTTCCTCTGAGAACAGCTTGTTTATTTACTTATAGATATATATATTTCTAAGTTTGTATTAGTTACTCATTAATATCATGAATATTAAAGTATAATTAAGTATAATATTAAGTATAATTTTGAGTTTGAATTTCATCTGCAAACTACATAATGCCCCTTTAACTTCACACCCTTAAAGTTGGTAGTTAGCCAACTAGCCTGAGTATCTCAACTGTCACCTGGCTAAAGTAAGCTAGTAAGCTAGTTGTTAAGTTAGTTGGTTAGCTATACAGAGTCCATGTAAACTTTGCTACTATGAAAGCCAAGTTAAAGTGTTTTTAAAATCTTGAATTAAATATTTAATCATAGTTTGTGTATATTACAATCACCTGCCGACGTTAAACGCAGCAGCTAAAAGGCGGCAGTGTGCGTTAACGTTACCATCCCAACGGCAGGAAGACAACGTGATGGCTCCAACTGACTGAATTTACCCCGCACTAACAAAGCGGACATGATTAATCCCTTATTACCAACAACAACACATGTCGGAAACCGCCAACAGGTAAAATGTAAAACCCTCACTGTGTTAAATTAACCTTAATTGCCGGTAAAAAAAAATAAAATAAATTTAAACCTGAACCGACGGTTGGTGCCGCGGCACAGGTAGGAGCAGCGTCACGCGTGGATCACTGCGCCAAGTCTCGCCGCATAGCAGCCACTCCACAACTGTTATCCCAGGTCCTCATACCTGCGGGTCTGTGCGGCTCCTCTCTCTCTCTGTACGATGGCGTCCTCTGCGGCAGCAACGTACGAGGACGATCACATATCGACGCGGGAGAGAAATACGAAGGTTATTCCCGGTTCAGCGCTGCGTGGAGGTGAGAACGCTCCTCTATCGACACACGGCACGGAGAGGTTGCACTCGGCAGCCTTTGCACCACTGCCAGCTCTCTATCCATGAGCTAGTAAAGGAGATGTCCGCCCCCTCCAGCCGCTCCATCTCTCTCTACATCGCTCCCTCCCTCTCAGTTTTTTTTCTCTCTCTCCCTCTCTCTCTCTCTTTCTCTTCCTCACAAGCGGATAAACACGATCGCCTCCAACGCTCCCGCCTGGCACGTCTGTTACGCAACAGCGGTCCGGCACGCAGTTTCACATTGAGTACACTTCATCTACCTTTTTAACAGAGGGCAGCGTGTTGAGACAGTGGCCCAGTGGAAATATGACGACACTGGCAATTGACATCATCACCAACCATCATCACACAGCATGCAGTGCTACTATGCAGGCGCTGGGTTTTTTTGGGTTTTTTTTTTTTATCTCTCTCTCACAGATTAAAGCTTTCCATGCTCTAAATTGGGCTGTTAACATGGTGTGAAAAAGGGAGTGCCATGTGGAGACAGGTGAGAAAAGTCACCTGACATTTCTTGGCACAGTGATGCACCAGGAAAAAGGAGGACAATGAGTCAGGGAACAAAGGTGTGCATGAAACCCTAGCTCCCTCTCCTCTCTTCTCCTCTCCTCGCCCTCCAACCAAGGTTTTTTTTTTTGTTTTGTGCAGAAGGGGAGCGAGGCCATCCAGAGCCAAGATGATACTGTCTCCTCCTGCTGCACCTTGGCTCCCTGCCTCCTCCTCCTCCTCCCCCCCATCATCTGATTGTCTCTTCGGCCTTTACACAAACACAAACACACCAGTTTGGACACGTATGCAGGCTGAGACTGCTCTCTCGAAAAAAGCCCAAATTCGAACTCGAAACTCCGTCTGTACCTGTGTTTCTCTGCGTGTCACGTTCATTAGCTCCCACTTCTCGCTGTACCTCTTGAGTCCTAAAAATAACCTGTGCGGCTCAGAGGATTGTCCTAATGCCATTACATTACTACTGAGCCAGCAGGAGAGAAGGCGGGCGAAGCGGTTGGGACACAAAGAGCGGGAACATTTCAAGATGGTAATCATATTAAGCATGGATTATGGCTAATATTCTATTGGTGATAAGCTATCACACCCTATAGATACATAAGGACACCGTGGAAGATGAGAAAAATAGGTGAGGGAACAAGATGTAATGCAATTTAGATTATAAACACACGCAGGTATTTTGTTTGTGTGTTTGCAGATTTCTATCTGCTGTGTGTGTGTTGTATCATACCAACTGATTGTGATCCAGTTATGCTGCTGCTGTAATAATATAATCATAATCCGGCGTACCAGAGGGGGGTCCAATTCATCCGACATCCTCAAACAATAAGAAAACACCCCGAGGTGTCTTCTTTCTTTCTGCACGGGTGCCCTCTTCCTCTTGTCTGAACGTTTAACAGAATTATTGGAAACAAGCTGGAGCTCAGTGAGGTCTGAACATCTCCTGCGCTGCTTCGCTGCACAAAATTAGATCTTTTCTTTCAAATTGAAGGCCCTGACACGAGGCGACTTTTGTCCTCCTGTTCCAGTTAACAGCTCCCAATTAGTCTTAGAGGAAAAGTTCACCCGAGAGAGAAAAATTCACTCATTATCTACTCGCATTTGTAGATAAAACTCACTCAAGGATAACAGCCACCTAAATGTGACTCTCACCAAGATCCATCCATTACTCCCGGAGAGATTAATGAAACATGTTGAAAAACGCTCTCTCGCAGTGTGAAAGGTAACAAGAAGAGAATCATCGATCTGTCCCTTTATGTGGATCTGCACCAGAAGTTAATGGGGTCTATTCTGGGCTGAGACATCTTAAAAAGACTGTAAATAACTTCTTTTTATATCAGTTTGGGAGACTTGGATTGATTTCTTTGAATTTATCCTTTAAGGCCCATGTGCTCAAACCCATCGTTTTGTCAAGCAGTTGATAATATTGATGACTTTACATTATGACACAGAGAAGCCTCAACATCATGGTCCTCCTCTTAATGCAAAAATACATTTTCCCCCCTTCCTTCCTTCCTTCCTTCCCCCCTTCCTTCCTTCCTTCCAATTCATTTTCAAGATTTTGATTTCTGTCTTTCGTGAGACATATTTTTTACTCATGTATTGTTGCTCTCTGTCATATTTTGAGAATAAAATGACATTTGTTGTATTAACAGGATAGGTAATAAGTTATTTTTTTGTAAACCTATATTGCTGATTTCTGTGACATACTGTTGATATTGCAAATGAAATCGGTCGAATGTGACTTTATCACAAGACAACTTGGCCTGCGTTAATTGCATTTTTGAAGCCCTGATGAAGCCTCTCCAGAGTTTATCCATCAGTCATTTAATAAAACATTGTTATCATTATCAGAGTGCCTCAGATTTTTACAGACTGCCAAACAAAGCCATATTTCCATTACAAATAAACTGGTGAGTCACAATTTTTTTCCACAACATTTCTCATTTCTGAATTAAATAATTATAATTTGTCCTTGTATCTGAGACTTAAACAGCCCAAACTTATAAGTGTATGTTTGCATGTCCCACTTAGACATGAAAGAATGTCAACCCAGTGACTTTTACATATATCACCCTCTGAGTGACAGCTCTTGAGTCATACGGGCAGTTTTTAGCGGGCTTTAAATAAAGTGAGAGGGGAGCCGTATTTAAAGCTCGCTAAATGAACAATTTCTTAAAAAGGAGGGAGTTCTCTGCACTGACATACACCGAAACCACACATGGAACTCATACTACCCCACACCCATATATACTAACAGTGGATACTGTTTCTACACCATCTTTGTCCAGGAATGTGGTGAATACATTCCACTTAGTCATTTGAATTGATCCTATAGCGGGAGCTTTGAAATTTAACTCCGGGGCAGACGTTTCTCCCTCCTAATCTATACGGCATTGAACCTTAATCACAGCCAGCCAAGTGGAGATCCTATCAGATGGTAGAAAGTATTAATTTTCTCCACAAAATAAGCCTCTTTCATGAAGAACAGCCAAGAGCTTCATATGCTAACATCCATGCACACACACGAGTCAGAAAAGCTTCAAATCTCCAATATGTCTTGCAGCTCTGTGCTCTCTGTCTCTCTCAGTCTCTCTCTCTGTGGCTTTCCCCCTCACCCTGGTTGTCTAGACACAAAAGAATAATCTCCCCAACTCCGGGCCCCAAAGACAGACTTCCATGTGGGGACCGCACCGCCCGTCCCTCAGGCTCCCCCACGGCTGCCTGCAGCAGCGTTGGGTTTCACCACATCTAAGGTGAATCAACACAAGTCTCTTTTAATTCTATCCATTTTCGGTATCGTATCAGATACTGTTATATAATACATCTGTAACTATTCAGGAATAATAACATCCATCATTTTCAAGTAGCAGACAGACTGTGGATGTGGATGAGGCCATTTTTGGGCTCATAGGGGAGAGAAGCGTACTCACATCTGGATATGTATAAAAGCAAAATAAAATGAAACTGACAATAATAATCATTACTTTTAATTAAACCTCCTTTCACAAATATGGTTAGCTTTAAGAAATGTCAACGTGATTATACCCAGAAAAAAAACTACAATCTCAACAAGGAATTGCGTATTTTTAGTATCATTATTATCCAAAATCTTACACAGCTGTTCATACATCAATGTATATTACATATACTGTACGTACATTGCTATATTGTATGTATAACATAACTCTTGGCCACTTTATTGGAAACACCTGTGGAATGTAATTTAATTCAACACAGCTGTGCTGCTACATAGTTGATTATGCCTATCAAGGTGAATAAACTGGTTTTATGGCGCTGTCATAGAGGTGATCCCAAATTGATTGGAAAACTTGTTATTTACACCCACCCATCCATCCATCTCCCCTCTTATATCATGGTAGCTATCTCTTCATCATCTCTTGTCAACCATCTGTTTGTTTTATCTGTGGACTGTATTTCTCTTTATGATTTTCCAGAAAATGAATAATATCGTGATACACTGTATATCAATATGTTTTTTTCTAAAATTCGATATATCATGCAATTCAGGATAGGTCCCACACATCTCTCTACCTCCATTATGACGAAGCCGCCTCTCACATCCTGTCAATCAGAGACAAACCAACTCATTCCTGCTGCTGCACATCTGGAAGTAGAAAGAGGCCTTTCCCTTCTGCTGGCGCTCCAAAGGTGGCGCCCCCTGGTGCCTGCAGGTGCACAATTAGAGATGTCCTTTCAAGTAACCAACTCCCCAGGGCAACACGCAAACTGAGACCCACCTCTTACATAACGGTCAGGCGACTGATGTCTTGTTGTACTCTTTGTGTGTCAGCATGTGTGTGTGTGCAGCCTTTTTTCTTTAAAATTCATGTCACCACCTCCAGCGCACTTTCACCTTTCTGCCTTAAAAAATAAAAAATCTCTTTTTCTCTCTCAAGTCTATTTTTACTCCTCCTTTCTTCTCCGCTGTGACTCTGCCCTGAAGCTGGCCCCCAGCTTCTGTCCAGCTCAACCGGAGTGGGGATGAAAGCTGACTCACATATTCATTAACACGCATGGCTGCACACTTCCGCAAATAAACAACTTCTATGGATGCAAGACGTGCACACGCCGATATGCACAGAATGCAGCGGCTACGTGCACGATGCACCTGCTCACTGGGGCCAACATGCCAGAAACACAGCTTTCAAATTAGGTCAGACAAAGAGGTTTGATGGCCATGAGGGCTGTTGAGACATCTGAGGATGATTTCTCTCCACGTATAATTTAAATGAACTAATATGTTCCTCCCTCGTTGCCATAAAGGGCCAGAAATAGGTCAGACGCCCCCAGAGACGTGTTCAAGTTGCACCAGAGACAGTAAAACTGCCCCCCAGATAACTGCAATCCCTGCTATAAAAAGACCAGCTGACACCGCCAACTAACGCCTATAGATAAACACATAGACACCACGAGTTACACGCAACCTTTTATGAACCAGACATACTATTTTAATGCAGGGAATGCACTGAAGAAATACAACACATAAATTTGGTGGCGGTGGTCTGATGACCTTTTCCGACATGCATACAAATGCCATGACGTGTTGTTGGATGGTGTAACGGGACCCACAGGGCCTCACAGAGAGTATTCACCCCGGGAAATAATGAGATTTGTTCTGAAATTAAAAAAAAAAAAGGCTGGCTTGAGCAAATGACCTACTATGATGTTATCTTGCAGGATACATTTTGACTCATGAATACTGCCACCTAGAGGCCTTTTCTGGTAACATTAAGCAAACATGAGAGCCAATATGACAGTGATGGTTTCAGAGGGCTTGATGACTCTACTAATATGGACATTTCCCCTCAAAATACATAAACAAAAACAGGAAACATGTTATTTGGTCATTTGTAAAAAAAAAAAAAAAAAACTAAAAAAAAACACAAATGTGCCGTATTTTTATTGTAGTAGTGAACTCACAGAACATGAACAAATAGAATTCCGTCCATTTACATCTGATCGAGAAAAAACATTCCTGTACACATCTTGGCCAGAGAAGACAGATGGTTTGAAAGAGGAGTTAAAGAATCTATGTCAAACTGGAACGACCGTCTTTCAACAGAGGAGGTGGCCTATGACATTACTTATCACCTAACTACAATGCACTACTGAGTTCCCTCCCCACAGAGCTTTATATCCATTCACACCTGGGCTCACCTAGCCCTAGCAACCCACATGAAGGCCGGTTGGGTCAACTACCCGCACTTGGCCCTAACATCCCTAAGCCTGCAACTCCCCTCCAGTTTGCAGCCCCATTCACACTGGCGTTTGGATGCGGGGTTAGCGCGCCAATTCCCTGCCTCCGTCCCAGTGTGAATCTCTCGGAGGCGGTTAGGGGTGAAATTTCGCTCCGGTGCTGATCCGCTTCTGGAGGTAGCATCAGGGCTGCATTATTGGCAAACCGAACCAGTGTGAATGGAGAAGCCAGCTTCACTTATCGAGGGCGTGTTGGTCTGACGGTCTGTAACTGTAACTGTCGTTGGCAAATTATATGAGTAATAAAAAATACCACAGCTGTACGTGGAGAAGCGCCTGTCCTCCTGTCTGTCCTCCCACCTGTCCTACCAAGTCTTCGTCACATTTCTGCCTGAAAAACAGCATCTGTCACCGGCAAAAAACTTCACCGAGTGTTTGTAATGAAAATAAATCACTGCGACAGTCAGCCCTCCCGACCGAGACTTCGGTGAACTTTTCCCCAGAAAACAGCCTCCGTCCCCGCGAGTGACAGAGTCAGACAGGTCCTGTTTACTGATGGTGATTATGTAATTATGTAATTTAGTGCAAAAAACTTAACTTCGTCACTTTCCAGGATGTTTGATGGGTCAGGATCTCAATCACAACACATTATAACAGCATCCATATGATTATAAACTGTCCACGGGTTTAGATTGACAGGGGGGATACCTGGTAAACATCTTGAAAACATGACGTGTACCGTCACCCCTCTTTAGGAGCCGCATTGCCGGCTTTCTGTGTGAATTACACAGCGGTTTGTCTTTAAGGTTGAGATGCTTCACTCTGTGTGGATCACCACCGGCAGAGAATTGGTGAACCACCGCTGAGGAGATGATGCGTCTTCTCCTGTGTGAAATGGGCTAGTTAGAACTAAAGAAGCTTCTTGGATGCGAGGTGAAACGTCTTCAAGAAACGGAAATGAGTCCAACTGCCTACAATACAGCACTTAGAATTGCCTAGAAGACTGAAAACCTACATCAACATACAGAATGTAAACAAAAACCCTGAGCCTTTTCTTTTTACACAATACATTGTTTTGTTTTATAAAACTGTTCTTGACAAATAAATCTTTTATATATTTCATTCCAGTAGTTTTTTTAAATGAAGCCGGACAGAATTTGTGATGTGTGCGTGTTTACCTCACAACACTCCCTCACTCTAGACAGAACTCTTTGCTTTCTTGTGACGCGCTGCCTTGGTTTTAATGTTCTTCACAGTTTTATCTTCTTCCGTTTTAATTTTTGTCTTTTCACACGCCACCACCATTTCTTCTTTAACATCTTCCTCCTTCTGCGGCTGCCTCAAATGCGACATCTCTTTCAGCTTTTGGAACTTCTTGAGGTCCGCACAGAACAAAACCTACAACGGATGAAAACACTCTGTGGTTATCGCAGACAGACCGTAAGAGACATGACAGAAACATGCTGACAAATACTCATCGATAACACTCACCGACTGTGCCCAGCCTGCGTAAGGACCCCACAGCTTTCTGAAAAAGTCCCCTTCAAAGAAATATAACACTGGTCAGTGTGTTTGCAACAAAAGATGCTTTAATATCATTATTCTATGTTTACAAGCAGTGTAACACTGCATACATACAGTTCTAGTGATGGGGTGCATGAATACTTACCAATATCTCTGTGGAGTTTGTCTGTGATGCTCTTTTGTGCGGTGCCAGAAGTGTAGTTGTAGTCACGTTTAGCAATCTGCCACACGTGTGTGTCTATAGGGACAGCCGCTGCCTTATCCAGGGACATAAGACATACACAGTCGGCCACCTACAGGGAGAAACACTGGAAACTGTTACATGTTACTGGTACAATTTACTTAATTTCAGAAATATGTAATAGGCTACATTATCTTTTCCTACTCTACCTTAGTGCCCACACCAGGGAGTGTACGCAGAGCATCACGGGCCTGCAGGTATGGGGCACTGCGTAGGCCTTCAAGCCACTGGAGCCCGTGGGTGTCCAAAATCTGCTTTGCGCTCTGCTGCAGGAATCGAGCCCTGTATCCAAAACCAAGATCCCTGAGACAGGCCTCTACGCTGTTGTCTGCCAAGTACAATGTATACAATCACATTCACTAATCCACCTTAAAATGACAAATTGCTGGTGAACATGACTCTCAGTTTGCGTACCTCACACTACAGTTTATGTATGTATTTTTCTACATTGGTAAGTTGCTAAATGTCACAGTTTCTCTCACTTGCATCTAATATCCAGGATCTTGAAGGAAAGAAATAAACAAGACGGACAAGGCTTGAAGCTGAAAATATTGTTGCATTGCCCATGATACAAATCAAGATCTCCTGGTTGGATTTTGTACCACTGAACCAAAAGCAAAAATGAAAGAACAAACAATATAATAAAGGGTCCTGACTCAGTTGTGAACCCTTGCACCACTGATACAGTGTTCCTGAAATGTGATAGAGAGGAGGTAAAGGTCTGTGGGGAAATCATATAGCACCTGCAAGAGCGGACAGGGATGGAAAGTTGTAGTATGAGGCCTGATCCAGTTGGCACAGCGGAGCGCCCAGAGTCTGGCACAGCCTCTCCACCATGCCCTGGATGCGAGAGATGTGGTTGTTGGAGGTACAAATGAAGGAAAACAGGCATTCAGTAGGGTCCTGGCGCAGCATTCGCACACCTGGGGAGAGACCAAATGATATGCATTTTTAAGACAATACTGGCTCAGTCATCGCCTGATGTGTAATAAGAGAGACCATGCATGCACACCTGTAAAGATGTCTGCAATGCGCCTGAAGTGGGGGTCTGCCGCTCCCCATTCCCTGTACAGATCCACAAGCTTCACATTTAGCTGGAAGTAATCTCTCAGCGTCTCTTCTTCCTCCTCAGTGTCCTGTCCTATAGTCACAGCCACCGGCTTCTCCTCCTCCTTCACAGCAACTCTGGACCTCTTCTCTGGCTTGTTTTCCACCTGGAAAGCAACACCAGCTTTCCTCTTCCTGTCACATTCCTCTCCACGATTGTCTTGGTTTTTGTAAACGTGGTACCACAGAGAGTCATCTGTTTGGGTCAGAGTCCAAACTCGTCCTCCCATCACTCCGGTCCAGTGGCCTTCTGCAGTTTCTCTCCAGCTGTGGGTTCAGATGCATAAAGACACATCTGAGCATTTAAACTGTATTAAGTCAAATCTCCTGTACGTCTTAATGACAACAGATTACATCAGTCTGACCATCCTACCGGAAAGATTGTCCACAGGCAAGAGTGAGGTCCAGGCGCAGCTCTGACTTCACACAAGGGAGACATCTCCACATTTTTGCCCCCGATGACAGAACCGCATGTTTGGCCATTATTGTTTTGATGCTAACAGTTAGCTTGCTGTCTGTTTAGGGGTATAAAACAAAGCGTATACTGACCTACCACAGAGCCTCGATATTTTTAAAACTCATTGTGATACGATCTGTCGTTTGTGACAGCGTAAAACAACACATATACACTCAAATAAAGTGACTTAACGGGGAGCAACAACCTCAACTCACGTTTGAAAGAGCCGGTATGAAAACTTTCGCAGAGTTGTTTAAGCTAGCGGCAATAAAATGGACAACAAAGACCTTACACTGCGTTGCAAACCTGCGCATATTGAAGAAGAAGAGTTTTCAAAAAAGTGCAAAGTAAAGGCACTCGAAATATAAAATTTTATTTTATATTAATAAGAACTGATTATTGTCCTGATTTCATGTTTATAATTACTGAGATGTCAATCTGATGCAACATTTCCTAGATTCCGGTAGCCCATCCCTTACTGATGTCAACACAGCTGCTGATTGGCTCTCTTGCTCGTAGTAGGCGGGATCTCATTCACGATTGGTCAGTGCAATCCGTGCCCGCGGTGTCCCATTGGCCAATCGTCATATTCGTCAATTTTTTCTTTGAGGTGTACAGGAAGTCGTCCTCCGTCCCTCTCCCAAACGGAAAGTAGTGTGCGGTGGAAGCGTGTCTGTGTGGCTCCTGTCTAGCCGGTGAATACGGTGGAAAAATGGCGGATACGTTGGCACTTTTTACTTCCATCGGGCTCAGTGAGCAGAAGGCGAAGGAGACGCTGAAGAATGAAGCGCTTAGTGCCTCTCTGAAGGACGCCATTGTGCAGGTACGCGTTTAACATTATGAGAAAACTCAACTTCCTGTGAGGGGGGACAGCTGTCAAATGTGACTGACATTTACTTTTTCTTTGATGTATTCAGCCTCAGTTTTTGTTTCTAAAATGTGCTGTTATTGTGTTTTCAAAGGCACCTGTTTTTAAATACGTTTCTCTCAACTTGTTAAAGATAACTGAGTAGGTGTAGTGGCAGGGGTCACTGTATTTTCATTTTCACATTCCTTAGGTTGTTGGACCCACCCAGGCTCCAGATAAGGAGAATGAATCCACTGATTTTCCCTGCGTGTCTTATCATTAACACAGTTTATTAGGTCTTGTATGTACATTTACTCATTTCGAAAGAGAAAACAATTAAATCTGCTTTTTTTTTTTCTTCCTTTGCTTTCAACAGGCCCAGCGTGTGTGTGGAGCATCAGGAGTGGACAAAGCCAGGGGGACACTGCTGTACAGTATGGCATCCCGCCTTAAAGACACCAAACGCCTGACATTCCTGTCGGACAGTATTGCTCAGGGAAAAATCTCTACAGAGCTACAGCTGGCAGGTAACGTATGCCATTTCTTAAATGTTGTAACCTGACTGATCACAGCCACCAATTTTACACAATAAAGTGTGTTTACGGGTCTTGAGGAGAACAACAAAATATGTGGGGTGAAGAATTAGTATAAAGCATTTTATGGCCCCTGAAAAAGATGGACGTAGTCTAATAAATTGCCCCCAGCGATGTAACTCATTGGCTCCGTTGCATTGTGGGTAATGCTGGCGTCAGGTCTTGAAAAGGAAGACGAATGTGTGCAATAAAAAATGCAATATCTCTGATTTCGCTGCATGGTCATTTTAAACTGTCCATAATAAGTCCAACCATCTTACAGGAGTGCAATGCTAAAACGATGGACTATTTTCAAAACCTGGCACCTAAATTACCCACAATGCAACTGTAAGTGACTGATTAGATTACACGCAGCTTCCTCTGGAGTAATCTGATGCAAATTCCGAAGGGAGAAGCATTGATAACAAAAATGAAAGCAGAAGGAATCAGGAAAGAAATCACATAAGTTAGACTGTGAGATTGATGCGTCTTCCAGCTCCATTAATATCTCATTCCTCTAATTTTTTTGTTCTTTTTTTTCTTTTGCAGCTGCTCTCGACTTTATAAAGAGTCATCCTCAGGACCCCATCAACCAGAAGCAGTATGAAGAAGCGTGCGGTGTTGGTGTGGTCGTAACACCGGAGCAGATTGAGGAAGCTGTAAGTGCCCCTTACATTCCCTGGAAGTGTGTTTATTTTTTTACAATCTTTACTGGGCGTGGTGTACTCAGTGACAGTGGAATGTCGCGCAGGTGGAGGCTGTGGTCAAGAAGCACAAGGAACAGCTGGTAAAGGAGAGGTACCACTTCAACATGGGACTGCTAATGGGTATGATCGCACACTAGTTAAATATTGTAGAAACTGTTCAGGCTTAACAGACAGACAGAAGCTCACTGGGCTTTTTTGTGTCTCTTGCAGGAGAGGCCCGCTCTGCCCTGAAATGGGCCGATGGAAAGGTCATCAAAAATGAAGTGGACCTGCAGGTGTGTTTTTGAAGACGTTTTTAGGGTTTGCTAGTTAAGGTTGTTAGATTATTCCCACTGTATGAATCAACTAACTCTGGGAATTTACAGGTCCTCCAGCTCCTAGGAAAGAAGACAGAGGCTGACCTGGAAAAGAAAGCTAAGGTAACAAATGGAACTTTATTTAAAGGAATATTTTGGGAAAATGCTCCTTAAATCACAACTCACACCCCTTTCACTCTCGTCGAAATACCCACTTACATATTTTGTCACTGTCATTGTTCCGTGTTATCCAGAATGACTGTTGCATTGAACATGACAGACACACCAGAATAAAGCAGAAAGGCAAACTAATTGAAAGGCAACTGGAAAGCAGTCAATTACCTATTCATAAAATGGTATTGGGACTGCTGGTAGGCGCTTTTTGTCTCCTCTGGACAAAGTCGGATATTCTCCTGTATCCAGTCTTTATGCTACGCTCAGCAGCTGCTGGATGTAGTTTAATATTTGCCAATACAGACAAGAGTTGTATCTATCTGCTCATTTAACTCTGTTTTCCAAAATGTCAAACTGTCAAACTTTTAATCGCTGCACCCTGAATATTTTGATTTCATCTGGTTAATATGTAATTATTTTGCAGAAAGTAAAAGTTGCGGAGAACGAAACAAGGGTGAAGAAAGAGGAGGCTGCAGTGAACGGTAAGCAGCAGGCCAAGTGGACGGCAGTGAGAATTTAATTTAATGGTTAAGGTTTTTTTATTTTTTTTATTTAAAACCATAAAGCTTAAAGCTTGTTGATTGTTTAGGGGACGTGATGGCTGGGGAGGGGAAGTCACTAATGGAGCAGCTCAGAGGAGAATCACTGAAGTTCCATAAACCAGGTGAGAAAGAACTACCTGAACTGCCTTTTGCTCTTTTTTTCTTCGTACGCCATGTCGAGCAACTTAACGGATTAACTTACGAGTATATTGTTCTTTCATTCTTTCTCTGCAATACAGGAGAAAACTATAAAACGGAGGGCTATGTGGTCACACCTAAAACAATGGAACTGCTAAAAAAGCACCTGGAGATCACTGGTGGACAGGTATAATGTTTATATGTTTCACTTTAACTTTTGGAGAAGAAGCATGTTAACTTGATGATGATTGAAAATGATTATGTTTTTGAAGATTTAAAGGATTTCTCTCCTTTATTTTACAAATTCCTTTAGATTCGTACTCGATTTCCTCCTGAGCCCAACGGTATCCTTCACATTGGACACGCCAAAGCCATCAACTTCAATTTTGGTTATGCAAAGGTACGTCTCTGTCCGTCCTCGTCACCTCCACGTTAGATTTTTAATCCTCTCTGCAGCTGTTTTCTGTAAAATCTGTCTCTTCCTGTAGGCAAACAATGGAATTTGTTTCTTGAGATACGACGACACAAACCCAGAGAAGGAGGAGGAAAAATACTTCACGGCTATCAAGGACATGGTGGAGTGGCTTGGTGAGTTGGACTTGTTTTTGTTGTTGATCTGATGAAAGCTGATATTCACAAAGATGAGTCTCTAATCAAGATTTCTGTATTACACAGGCTACAAACCTTATGCTGTCACGCATGCATCAGACAACTTCCAGCAGCTCTACGACCTCGCTGTGGATCTTATTCGCAGGTAAGTCTAGGATTCTTTTTTGTTTTCTTTTGTAAATCTGCTCAAAGCCAGTCAGTGATGTTTGAGTGCTTTCTTTGTCTTCATTCAGGGGTCATGCATATGTGTGCCACCAGAAAGGGGAGGAACTGAAGGGCCACAACGCTCCTCCGTCGCCCTGGAGAGACCGACCCATCGAGGAGTCGCTGGTTTTGTTCGAGAGGATGAAGAAGGGCCTGTTCTCTGAGGGAGAGGCTACGCTCCGGATGAAGATGGTGATGGAGGACGGGAAGATGGATCCTGTGGCGTACCGAATCAAATACACGGCGCATCATCGGTCAGGAGATGAATGGTATGAAACCATAAACTTAAAAAAAAAAAAAAAAAAGATTAAATGCATCATTCTCACATCAATCTGTGTTTAAAAGCCTTTCTTCGTGTCCTTCTGTGCAGGTGCATCTACCCCACGTATGACTACACCCACTGTTTGTGTGACTCTATTGAAAACATCACACACTCACTCTGTACCAAAGAGTTCCAGGCCAGGTATACATGAATTATTCAACAATCTGTCATAGTTCAACTGCATCACAATCTTTTTAGTAGACATGCAAATGCTTGGTTGATATTCACCTCCATCATTGGTTCCTTCTGTTCTTTTGACAGGCGTTCATCATATTTCTGGCTGTGTAACGCTCTGGATGTGTACTGCCCTGTCCAGTGGGAATACGGTCGCCTAAACCTCACCTACACAGTTGTGTCCAAGAGGAAAATCATTAAGCTGGTAGAGACTGGCGTTGTCAGGTAAAATTGCTTGTCTTTTGCCAGATTCGTTTTGACTATTTATAGTTCATCACATAACAAAAATGGTCTGCCTTTTAATACATTTATAATAATGGGCTATAAAAGTGCTCAATGGATGGAAAGCATTTGTTCACTCAGAAAACTTGTGGTTAGAAGCACCAGGTGAAGGCCCTACTTCTTATCCATATTTGTCAATATGATTTTCTGCTTTTATTTATGTTCACAAAGTCTGTGGTTGGCTGTTTACTCACCTTCCTGGTCACTTTATAATGGATACAAATTGGAAGGATCTGAACTTGATATTGGCCGTAATTTTTTGTTTTTTAATTTACATTTGTACTCTTTCACTCAAACCTGTTTCAGACAATCGACTCCCATTTTTTTATATCGGACCAATTGATATTTTGTTCTTGGGACTAAATTACTTTTCCATTGAAGTCACAATTTGGGCTTTCAGAATATACCGGTATTAACGATATTTAACCGTTAAATATTGATATAATGCTTATAATGCACATACCATAATATTGTGTAAATACTACAATCCCTCTTAATTCATTTATGTTTCTTTACATTCTCACTTTGTAACAGTAGGTGGTGGTAATTCTAAATTCAATGTGCAATTGGTCTTTTTGTAAGCTTTTATAAAATCATGGTTACAAACACTCTCTCTCTACCTCCCTACACATAGTTATTCTTTAACAAAAAAGAAACAAGACACACAGTAAACAAAGTTGAAGATGAATTTGATCATAGTCATATTTGTAATGTTTAGTAGGTCTGACCTAGCAACATGTACGCAACTCTTTTATATCAGTCTGAGTGAAACAGACAGTGTTCATTCTTCAGAGCTAAAAGGAAAAAGCAGCACAACATCATATTTATATCGTCTGAGGCAACTGAATCAGAGGTGACTAAACCGCTGAATGGATTTAACTCATACAATATAGTGAGCGCCGTTCTTAAAGCATTCAATTTGCAGCAGGTTGCAGTCGAAACTTCTATATGGTCAACTTCCACCACTAAAAATAATTTATGCTAAAAGGGCCTGCCAACTGTAATTTTAAAAATATTGCACAGGGACATGGCTCTTACATTAAATCCTCTGTAATATCAGCTAAGGCTGTGAGTAATATGTACATAAAAGTAGGCTTGAAGAACAGAAAGAAGACACTTTAACAGCTCATTGCTTTGAGCAGTCTCATCTTTTCAATGTTTGAACAAGGGCTTAAGTCGTCTCTCGTGTGTCTTACCACTTATTGTGACAACAATTCAGATCTCTGGCAGAAGATACTTAAGTCGAAGATCAGTAAAACCAGATGTATGTCTCTCAGTCAAATGTAGAGTATATCTTTTCTGATTACAGAGACTGGGATGATCCCAGACTCTTCACTCTGACTGCACTGAGGAGAAGAGGTTTCCCACCAGAGGCAATTAACAACTTCTGTGCACGGGTAGGCTGAACGGATGGCAGGATGAATGGGTGGTTGGAGGAACTAGTCATTACGTGTACAGTACGAGGTTGGACCTTTTGTGTAATAATATGTTACATCTGCTGGCAGGTGGGAGTCACAGTTTCCCAGACAACGACGGAGCCCCACCTCCTGGAGTCGTGTGTGCGGGACGTGCTGAACGACTCGGCACCCAGAGCCATGGCCGTGCTGGAGCCGCTCAAATGCACCATCACTAACCTTCCTGAGAACTCAAAGGTTCTGCACACGACGTAGAAACACTTTACACATTATAAACTTCTCCCCGAGGTCTTGTAATATCCTGTGTATTTAATGCTAAATCTTCCTGCTGTCGACCTCTTCTCTCTTCAGTCAGATGTACGAGTGCCAGACTTCCCTGCCAACGAGTCCAAAGGCAGCCATGTGGTTCCATTTACGCGCACCATCTTCATCGAGCAGAGCGACTTCAGAGAGGTTAGAGAGAGACAAAACAAATCTAATGAACCCAGTATAAGCAGCAGACTTTTTTTTGCCCTTTTTTGGGATTGTGGAAAGAAGATGATGGACTCTTCTCCCTTTTGCAGACGATGGAGAAGGGCTACAAGCGTCTGACCCCAGAACAGCCTGTAGGTCTGAGGCATGCTGGGTATGTCATCTCTGTCCAGAAGGTCATCAAGGTAAGACTCCAGGCTTTTCAAAGCGACTCACCGGCTGTAAAACTATTATTGGGCACCTATTTCCCCTCTTCCTGCTGCTAGCTGCTTGTTACTGTTTTCAAATTCCCCGATGCTACCGACACTTGAACTGAGTTGAAAATGTCAAGTTACCCTCATTAACAGCACGAACCTAAACAAGCAGCAGTTACCTTTTTCTTTTGCAGGGATTCAGCTATTTTAATGCCAGAGCTCGCCTCCCCCTGTGCAAAACAAGTTTCCCTCAACATTGTTTTGAAGGCACTACCCAAGATGATTGTGATTGGTTTAAAGAAATTCAGTACACACAGGCCAGATATTTTTTTCCCCAATACCAGAATGATAATCCAGAACAGCAAGAACTTTCTCCAGAGATGGATAAGAGATAGGACTGACTAAGATTTGACAGACAAAATTTGCCCTCTGGGCGTGGAGATAATCAGGCGGAACTGGAAACAGAGTGGGTTGAGTGTGTGTGTGTAAAATGCAGGAGCTAACATGGCTAGCAGGGTAACAACTGCAAGTAGCATCCTTCCTTCTCTGCTGTTTATATTATGGCATGCGGTTTTAAAAAAGATATAAACAATGATTATATAAAGAAAGGTCAATCTCACCCCCTCTCTCAAAGTGGCTGCACACCTGAGAGTCTCAGGACTTTACGTGTCAACATTCAATTTTGGGCTCCATGTTTCCCATGTGGACATGAGTGAGCAAATCTTTTTAAAAGTGCTATTTAATTTCCGTGGGAGTTATGTTTGATAGTTTCTCTAAAGCTTATTACATTTTAACAAAGCATTTGATCCTGATATTGCATTCTTTTCGCAGTGTTTGCTTCCTTCTGTGGGTGTCTTACCTTCTGTGTATCCATTTTGTAAAGTTTTATGTTCCATCTGGTCCATGTTTTCACAAAATATCCTGCTGACTTCCGCTTTGTTTCTCAGGATGCTCAGGGTAAAGTGGTGGAACTGGAGGTGACCTGCAGCAGCTCTGAGACCACAGAGAAACCAAAGGCCTTCATCCACTGGGTCAGCCAGCCACTCGTGTGCGAAGTGCGCCTTTATGAAAGACTGTAAGTTGCAAAAATCACTCGCTGTCATTCCCAAATAACACTCCATGTAGAAAACTCAGTTAATGAAAACTTTTCGTCGCAGGTTCCTGCACAAAAATCCAGAGGATACATCTGAAGTGCCCAATGGCTTCCTGAGTGACATTAATCCTGTGAGTACCTCTGCACTGCTGTGACAGAGCGCCTGTTTGGATTAACTGAGATGTTTCTACGGGCAAAGTGTTTGTTTCTGATCATTTCTTCTTTTTGTAGCATTCCCTGCAGACGATCAGCGGTGCCTTAGTGGATATCTCAGTCAAGGGAGCAAAGGCTTTGGATAAATTCCAGTTTGAGAGAGTTGGCTACTTCTCCCTGGACCCCGACAGCACTGCAGATAAGGTACAACTATTCAAAAATGTATTTTTATATTACAAATGCATCTTGAGGAAAGCCTTCTATTTTGGTGGAGGAATAACTTTAATGTTTCTTTCATTGCAGCTCGTCTTCAACAGAACAGTCACCCTCAAAGAAGACCCAGGGAAGATCTGATTGACCAAAGTCAAGCCTCACGTCCTGCTTCCCATGAGCCCACAGATACATGTCCAAATTGTTTGCATCACTTCAAGTGTAACATCAGAGACCGCACAGACTGCTTTGACTGAGACTGACTCAAATCAGATACTGTAATAATTAATAATAGAAAGCCCAGATTCAGAAGAGAATTGTGGCCGACAGAATTGCTGCAGTATCGATTTGCTCAATTACTGTCAGGGTGATTATTTTTCTATATCTGCTGCAAAAAAAAATTAACCTGCAGTGTTTCCTCTTTGTCGAATTTATGCAACTTTGATCAATTTGAAAAAGGGGCTACTGTGAGTTAATTTAATATTGGCTCGAAACTGGTGTTACACTGAGGTGACCCGCTCAAATGCCATACATGACTTTCTTACAGGTGGCGAGTCACTGCCAAACCACCGTGTGTTTTTTTTTTAAGACTCAGAGGGGTTCATGTGTGTCTTTTTGACGGAAGAGAAGAATAAATAATAATTTAAAAAAAACTGCAATGTCTCTACGTTTATATTCTTTAGTTTTTTGACTTGATGATGATATTCTTCTACCAGTGACATTTTAGATGTGAGAAAATAAGGTCCCCTGAACACATTTTGAAGTTAGAAAGGTGGCAGGGTCCGCCACATGTAAACAAAACAGTATAAAATGGTGTTGTTCTTTAAGGTCAGTTTATTCAGTCATGAAAATTGAGATTGATTGTTCGGGTATAAAAATAAAATGTTAATGAAGATCTTTCTCCTCGGATTAATAATTCGTCCCCAAAACTATTTTGTCCATTGGAACTAAAACTGCAGCAAGTCCAAAAGGTTGCCATGCATTTGTGCATAAACCATAAGTTTTGAATGCAGAGGAAAAGAAAATACATGATAAAGGTTGCAAAAATAACTTTTCAAATTAGCAAAATAAAGTTTAAGTGAAAACTGAACAGGTTCAAACAGAGAGCAGTGTGGGATATACTGACCACGCTTAAGTGTAGTGCGTGGGAATTAACCCTCAACTGCCCAGAGCTCCCCGAGCACCACCCAAATATTCAGCGTATCTCTGTGGGACCACCTTAAAAGATCCAGAAGCCAGTGAACCACTAGGAGCGTCTGTCTGGCATAACAGGGTTTTAAGGTGGACTGACATCTACCTGATCTCGTCGGCTGCTCAGCCTGTGTGTGTCGCCTTTAACGGACTACCCTGTGAACGTCAGTTGTCGCGATACCGTGCGGTGGAAATATCGCGAGAACAAGGCAGAGTTACAAATCGCTTTCCTATTGGTCTGGAGGAACTGTTGTAAGATGGCGCCCAGCGAAATATGAGTGGTTGAGAAAAAAGAAAAGCTACAGCTAGCCATCTAACATAAATCTGGGAAAATAAAGGATAAACAAGTCACAGGGACACGTCAGTGGCACCTCGCTTCCCCGCTCGTTGGAAGAGGAGCGACGTCTCGAGGGTAGAGAAGAGGTTGTGGGCGGCTTCAGCCTCGGCCCGTTGAGGAAGAGAGGTAGCTAACGCGCCCACCAACGTTAGCCTGCTAGCTTTGGAGATAACAGAAAAAATATAGTCGATGTAACGTTTCAGACAAGAAAGAGCCAACCCAGTTCTCTTGCTTATTATCCATGTGCCCCTTACGTAGGTAATGCGTTGTTGTTTGTATGCATGACGGCGTAATTACACTTTTCCAAACACAACTGTGCCTGTGTCTTATTTGCAAACAACACGCGGCTAGTTAGCCATGCACCTGGCTAACCTAGCTTGTTGTGTAATCAGCTGCTAGATTGGCAGTTAGAGAGGTATTATGCCGTGCACATGATCGTAACTAAATTGCTGTATAGAAGTTGCGTGTTTTAGTTATGCAGCAGTACCGGTCGCTGCTGTGAATACTGCATCGGATTTGGAAAGTGGCCGCGCTTTTGTCCCTGCTCGTACCCACTCAGCTAGATTTAACCCTTTCCTATTACCCGTCTGTCTGTGTCGCTACCGGACAGTGATCCAGGGTCAGTTTGTAAACAGTGCAATGTTTTAACTGATGTCAGCGCTGCGCTTTCTGTCTTTTTCATTCTCCCCTTATAAACACTTTGCTGTCTTTTTTCCTTTTACAAATCTGTTTGAGTAAATGACGAGCAGCCTTACTAAAAATCTATTTCATCGCCAGTCTTTGCTTATACAGATAAAGAAAAGTTCATAAAGCTGCAACGAAATTAAAAGTAATCTAACATGAATTCTGCCTTTCTTTAGATCCTCCCCCATAGAAGAAGACACTGTCAGCAGGCATGAATAACTCCCTGGATGGTACAGGCTCCTATGAGGAGCTTGTTCGGCAGAAGGCTCGGAGCATCCCTCAGCACCGCATGAAGGAGTTCCTGGAGTCTTTGGCCAGCAAGGGTCCAGATGCCCTGCAGGAGTTCAGCCAGCAAAGCACAGATACGACAACTACCACCACCACTATGGTCTACCAACAAGAGGCTAACTGCATCTACACGGACAGCACGGAGGTGGCAGGGTCGTTGTTGGAACTGGCTTGTCCGGTAAATCAAAGCACTATATGGTGAAGCTGTTATAGAGCTCTGTCACTCAAGTGAAGCTCTCTGACAGACTCTGTCTTGTGATACAGGTTCAAGTGCAGGTCCAGCCCCAGCAGCAACAGATACAGGAGTCCACGTCTCAGCAGCAGTCTGTACAGCAGAATACAGAGCAACAGATAGTGCAGGTTTGTACCTTGTTGTTGTGTCTAGCAATTAATCCTGATGCACAATAAGCTTCAGGGTCAGTAAAGCGTGTATCCTAGCTCATTTCAGCACAGTTCGGGAAAATGACATTGCACACTATTTGTAGGTAAAGAAATTGGTTGTGAATTGTAAGCCTTGGAAACTGCCGTAAGAAAAATCTATGTCGTAGGTGCTGTAGCTGTATTGCATACAAATGGACAGTCAAAGTAAAACATTTTCTTTTTCATTGTTGACGTAGTTACTTTGGTTAGCCTTTGTAGGGCAGTGTGGCATAATAAATCATCCATCTCTGCCGACTGTACCTAAGCCTGACTCACCCTCAAGCGAAGAATTTAAAAAAAGTTAGACACTTCTTTTGTAAAACACTAAAACGTGAAATTTAGGGATGTCTCGATCCGATCTATAGGATCAGGATCGGGGCCGATCTGGGCATTTTTCCGCAGATCGGAATCGGCAATTTTGAACGTGGACCCAAGCCCAATTTTTTTTTATTTATTTATTTTTTTACGTCAGAGCACAATTTGTGGCAGAACTCAGATGCGCGCGTAACGTTACTCTGGCATACCTGTGGATAAAATGTCTGCAGTGTGGAAATAACTCAAATTAGAAAGCGAAAGTAGTCCAACGGCGCCATGTAACAACGGCAGTATGACCGTTTCGTGGAGCTGCATTTAATACTACTCAATTGTTATGGCAACAAACACTAAAAGAATACAACGTGTTCACTCGAGAGTACAGGCAAAGACACTGAAGCAACAAACACTCGCGGATACTTTCAAAAGGAAAGAGAAATATCCTCGAGACAGCGACATGGCCACAAATATTACCAAGAGGTTATTAAATTAATCGCTCTGGATAACCAGCTCATCTCCGTGGTAGAGGATATGGGTTTTTGAATCCCCGGTTTGTCCTACCATCTCTGCATTACATCACATTGACTCCACTTTCGAGTTACAACGTGCCGGTATGCGCACTAGTTTCATGGGTCTCATACAGCAAAGCATGTAAAACAGGCAATAGAGGAGATGCTGACCGCGTGTGAAATAGACGAGCAACGCGTCCACGTCATTTTACATGACAGCATAGGGAATATGTAAAAAGCAATAGATGATATGGAGGTACCAAGCGTGAGCTGCGTCTCACACACTTCAGCTGCTGCACACGAGGGTCTGCTGTCACAGTGCAGCGTCACAGACTCACCTGCTAACACAAGGAAGGTGGAGGCCAATGTTGTAATAGCATATGCAGAATCAGAAAGAGCCATATAAAGGTATATACATTGTTTTAACAACATAAAAAAAATAAATAAATGAACAGCTTGGATACAGGTTAATGCAGCTGTATTATCCAGGAAAATATTAGTTAAGGCTGAGTATCGGACCGGGACTCGGTATCGGCAGATACTAAATATTAAAGGACTCGGATCAGGATCGGGGTAAAAAAAACCTGATCGGGACATCCCTAGTGAAAGTACCTGTTATCTTGTTGGTAACAGCCACAAGAAGCATGTAATTATTGGTTACTGGTTCAAAAATCTATATTGTGCATTTCCACCATGTTCCATTTAGTCCTAGGTCCATCTAATATCTCTCTATTGTTTCAGGTGCAGATTCAGGGCCAGCAGCAAGGTCAGATGCTGGGTCAGGTCCTTCAAGTGCCCTCTGGCTCCCATCAACAGCTTCAAGGTGTGACCACTGCACAGCTGATTCAGCCTGGGGAGCTCACAGAGGAGCAGCACCAGCAGGTATACATGAGCACACCACCAGGGCATAATTCCAGATGTTGTCACCAGTCAGAGTTTGAATTTAGTTAACAGTTATCGTTTCTCTCCCATGTGTTATAGCTTCAAGCTCAGTTGGTGGCAGCTGTTGCAGGAGGTCAGCAGATCCAAATCCAGACAGTGGGTGCCCTCTCTCCCACCCAGCAGCAGGACAACGCTGAGAGGAGGGTGCTAGGGACCACCGTCGCCACGTCACAGGGAGCAGGTGTCCTCCAGCCAGCAAAGAAGCGCAAGGTTGACATGCCCATCACTGTGTCATATGCCCTGCCTGGTCAGCAGGTAGCCACTGTCCTGGCTATCCCTCAGGGGCAGGGCCAGCAACAGAGTTACGTGTCTCTGCGGCCAGACCTCCTAACTGTGGACAGCTCCCACCTTTACAGCGCTACAGGAACTATCACCAGTCCCACAGGGGAGACCTGGACAATCCCTGTCTACTCTGCTCCCGCTGGTTCCGGTGGACGAGAGCAGGTCACACACATCGCCATCCCCCAGGAGGCCTATGGAACAGTGCAGGTTGCTGGGACAAACACTACAACAATGACTACAATGCCAACACAAGTTACGGTTGAAAATGACAAGCTGAAAATCCCTGCGAGCCAGAGTCAGACAGCGCAGGCCGTTTCCAGCATTACGAGCTCTGGAGGAATGGGAGGCCAAGAAGAAGTGGTGCACACACTGGCTGCAAACACACTGTTCCCTGCCCAGCTGATGAATGGAAACATCCACATCCCAGTGGCAGTACAGGGCTACTCCAACGCTACACAGTCTCTGATCTGGGATCCACAGCAGCAGGTGCTACACACACAAGGGCTGTCGGGGCAAGACGCTCAGCAGCTACAGGTACTTACGCAGATGGTGAGCTATGCATGGCTTAATATACCTATAAACATTCAATTCAATTCAGTATACTTTATTTGTCCCCAGGGGGGCACTGTGATGATATCTTTCATATTTTTTGAGTGCATGATGTTAACTGTTTGGTGTGTTTGTGTCTGCGTAGGGTCAGACAGTTGTAGCAGAGGTAGATGGCCATGGTCAGCAGCAAGTGCAGGTTCAGGAGCTGCTGTTGCCTGCAACTCTGAAGCCAGAAGAGGGGCTGGACGTGTGGCGGCTTTGGGCTCAGAGGAAAAACACAGAGTTAGAAAAATCTGACAAAAACAAGCTGGCCCCGATTGGCCGTAAGTACAATAATGTTTATTATAATGTGCCAGCAATATTTTGTTGTTGGTGCGCAGGTGTTTTGCCATCGTCTCATCTCATCTCTGTTGTGTGTGTTTTAGGGCGCCAGGCACTGCGTTTCCAGGAGGACCTGGTGTCATGTGCAGTAGCAGAGCTCTGCATGGGTCTCTCTTTGATGACAACAGAGGCTCGGGGGCTTGAAGGGGAATCTTATGAGGCTGATGTTCTCTATTATGTATTTCTGTGCATACAAAAGGTATGTTCTGTTTGAAGGCTAAAACACACTCACCATCCATTTCATGTGGAAATGCTGGTTTGACCGCCTCTTTCTTTGTTTTTTCTTTGCAGTATCTGTTTGATAACGGTCGTGTGGACGACGTTTTCTCAGATCAGTACTACACTCGCTTCGCTCACAGTCTGCACCAGATCTTGGATCCATGGAGACCATCTATTCATCCGCTAGGTGTGTACAAAAAACCCTGCAATTTGTGTTCCTCTGTAATCAACGTGATGATTGTGTCAACTCTGATATAGTGCACAGTAGTAAACACACAGGCCCATCACTACTCTCAAAATCCATTGTTTTTTATTTAAAGGTCATGATTCAGTTTGATTTTTCAAAAAGCGCTGATGGCTATGCTATTGTTAGAATAGTGAACATGAATATGATGGTGATTTATGCCATTGCAACTGCCATTTACATTTTCAAATTCTGATGGGAATTTAACAAAAACAACTTGACTTTATCCTTGGGCTTTCAGAGTTGGGCAAGTTCAAATTATATTCGCCAAAAATAAAGATGGTAGGAATGGACAAAAAATTATGTCCTTCAGGCATTCAACACTAAACAACAAAAGATATAAATTCAGTTTGTTACAAAGTTTGGTTTCTCAAATCTGCCCCGAGTAAACCCTCTCCCTAGACAAATCAATAAAAGATCAATGACAAAAGAAAATAGACCCAGCATCTGTGACGCTGTTGAAGTTACCTTCTGTGCCAGACAGCTGAACTTCTTCCTGGACACAGGATACGTGTCTGGAAGTGCAGCTTCAGGCTACCTGTGTGCTAGCTGTGTTATCTTTGGAGTGTCTTCTTTCTGTTTTTCTTCAGACACACACCTAGGCAGGGGTTGAGAGAGAAAAAACAAGGGAAGAATAGCAGATCCTGCTTCTGATTTTGACTGTCAAAAGTTCATTTTGATCAATTTTACAATACGATATTGTGACACAACCTAGTAGATAGTAATTAAAGCTAATGACTATTATGTAGTTGTTTGCAGAACTCTGAAATATGGAGAACATTTGGGGGATTTTCTGTTTTGTAGTGTATCACAATTGGAATTATAGACCTTTTATTAATCTTGTGTGTATAAACATTACAGTGTTTGAAGATGGTTTGATCAATTTAGGAGTGACAGAAGGTTCCAGTCTTGAGTTTGGTGATGAGAGTAATGGTTGCCTAAATTTGGATGATGGGGATCATTTTTATTATCATGGAGACTTTTAGAAATAGTATTAAACTAACCAGACAGCAGCTGTCTTACTTGAACTACAAAGATATGTATGGTTTTTTCAGAATATATTTGTGATGGCAGTCATTCATTATATATTAAGTGATGATTTTATTAAATGCCATGTTTTCTTAATCCGCTCCTTTACTCCTACCAGGTTACGTTATCCCCAGCCATGTGACGGAGGAGATGCTGTGGGAATGTAAACAGCTGGGAGCTCATTCTCCCTCAACGCTGCTCACAACGCTAATGTTCTTCAACACCAAGTGAGTCGTTTTACCTCATTACAATCATAACACATGACTGATTTCTTTATTGACATGCAGCAATATGGTCTGTTCTGTACTGTCATCTAGAAAACACATTACATCATTCAACATAACGGCAAAATAAAAATCTATAGTTATTCTGTATTTCTCCTCTGTCCTCATGTGGTAACCAGTCAACTCCGATTGGCCCAAATCAGTCAATATATGTGCTGTATGTTTTCTCAACAGGTATTTCCACCTGAAGACAGTGGACCAGCACCTAAAAGTGGCCTTTTCTAAGGTGCTGAGACACACCAGAAAGAGTCCCAACAACCCCAAAGACAAGAGCACCAGTATCCGATACCTAAAGTCAACGGAGAGGTTCATCGGACAGAAAGGTAAGAGTGCAGATGAATTGTGATGTGGTGTCTGAGAGGAAGCCCTGTTTCCTTAAGGTTAGTTAACATTTTTTGTATATTTGTCTTTATTCAGTCACAGACGACATGTACTCAGAGCAGCTGGAGGATCCAGAGAACCCGCTGCGATGCCCCATCAAGCTCTATGATTTCTACCTCTTCAAATGGTGGGTATAAAACTATTTTTAAGGTGTGAAACGTGAAGTATATGAAACTGGTAAAAAAGGTGCTGCTGCTACCTGTAAATAAAACTCTTGTGTGTATGTTATTGACATAGGTTGTAGAGTACATGTTGAACTCAGTCTTCGAGTGGTTCAACTTGCAAGAACACTGTTGCCAGGCAACTGGCAAAAATATGGATGTCATAGAGGATAACTCTTGATTTTTATATTTTCATGTTTCTTTATATGTCGGAGAATGAAGGCAAATAACATATTTCGCGTTTGCTGCCTATAAAAGTGTCAGTGTCCTTCACAACTTGTGAATAGTGACATAAAGGCTATCCTCCAAAAATGAATTTCTAAGCCCAAAGGGAAACTGGTCGGCAGTGTGAGCACTATTCAAGTCTGCATGTCCAAGTGTCGTATATAAAATGTAGCCAAGTACCATTTAAATGTTTATTGGACAATATTATGATCAGCAGTTAAATGGATAGTAAAAATAACAGTAAATTTGTCGCTTTTTGTGTCAAAATGACCGAGCGTTGGCCTACACTGAAAGAATAAGAGCCAGATTGTAAAAACTGAATTTTCCTTCAAGGCAGCAATGTTCATTCTGGCGTTATATGACCATGAATTTAATATGAAAACACTCGTTCTCATTATTCTTCTCCCTGGCAGAAAAGGTGTTTCAAGTACTACAGGGTTTTTAAAAAAAAAAGGTAATGAAACTGTCTCAATTTTATTCTGATCCTTCTATAAAATGTAAAAAGGATTGGCTACTTCCTCAAAGTTATCATAGTTATTTTAAATGCCTGGCATCGGGTCAGATTCACACAAATCCGGATCGTAATATCAAAACAATTTTTTGTGCTAATCTTGGGTCTTAAACCCAGTTCAGAGCAGAAATTCACAACAATGAAACTGTTTTTGTTGGTTGCAGAGAAAAGCTGCAACCACGTGAACTGGCCTGTCTTTGCTTGACTGACACCAGCTGATGGTGTCGCTGTGACTCAGCTTGTCAAGTCACCAGTGGCTGGTTTTAAATGCATCGCTCGACATCTGTTTGACAGCCAATCGGTGCTTTGTTGCAAAGTTGGCTGATCAAGTCAGTCAGAAACAGTCCACAAATCGAAAGTGCAGAATTTCTGACAAAGCAAAGAGAAAACCACCTCATCAGTTTGTTTAAGGAACAGCCATGATACAAGCCTTAAAATTTCAATTTACTGCTAAATTGACTGGCTCAACCACAAGCTACAGAAGCACCCTTTTTTCCCTTTTCACCAGTACTGGAAATACAACTGTAGCAAGTTACTCAGTTACAATGCACGTTGATATTCTAATGTGCTACAAATTATATCCGACTACAATACTGCCTGAAAAGTATCGATATCCTCAATCGGCCCCCAAAATTGCATATTGTTCAGCCTGTATTTTTAAAAATATAAACGTTAAATAATTAATAGATCACAGTTTGAAGTCAGATGTTTTTTTCTCTTTGGTTCTGCTGATGTTCTGGTAGTCTAGGATAGATCAAGGAAAAATAAGCCTTAGGCTTCAACCTGTTCCTTTTTCGGTTATTGACTGAGACATTTATGTGAAATAATTTTTGTTTCTTATAATGTATTATGCTAACCAAGATAAAAATGATAATTTCTTTGTTCAAAAGAGGGCAGTTAGAGCAGAAGTACAGAGAGTCTTTGCAACGGAAATGATACAGCATCTTGTCACAGCCGTGTAAACTGGCAGAATTTCAGAAAGTAGCAGCAAGTTTTAACTTATCTTGTTGTGAAGCTTTGATCTGAACTGGGCTTTACACCTGAGGAAAGAAGCTGCTCTGTAGACTGTTTGTATTACACGGCAACTTTTTTTTTTGTGGTTTCCTCCAAGGCTCTTTTTAGCTGCTTTAATAACATTACAGTTTGCAGAGACAGGCTGAAGCTGTTACACTGATATCCTGCAAATGTGCTCACACTGTGTTCTGTTTCAGTCCGCAGAGCGCTAAAGGTCGCAATGACACCTTCTACCTGACTCCAGAGCCCGTGGTGGCTCCCAACAGCCCCATCTGGTATTCAACCCAACCAATCCCAAAAGAACAGCTGGAGCAGATGCTCGCCCGCATCCTCGTCGTCCGCGAAATCCAGGAAGCCATTAACATGTCGGAGAGCGTGCACTAGTGGCACCGGAGGAGAACAATGAACGGACTAGACTCTTCCTCTTTCTCTTCATCCAGCCTTTTGATTGCTCATTATCAGTAGTTTTCTATTCTCTCACACCCTCTTGTGGTCTTTAAGGGTGGCATGTATATGTTTATATTCATTATGTGTCTGCATATCTTACACACAAAGACTGTACATACACATACAGCCAGTACCGATGATAATTTGTCTTATTGAGGCAATCTGTCAACCTCACCACCTTTTCTTTTTTTTGTTTGGCCAAAGGATGTAGTGTCTAATCATTTTATTGGACCTGAACTCTAATTTAAATGTTATTTTAACTGTTGGTTTTCCTCACCAATAGTCTGGAACAACTGTTAAATTTCTTTCCCTCTTTGGTTTTAATCTGTAATATATTTCATATATATTTTCACAGGGGGTTGACCTGCTCTACGCTGCTTTTACATAAACATCCCTCTTCGTCGCTCTACCCTCATCTGCCTTGTTCACGGTTACGTCTCACATAGAATATACCTCAGTGGTATTAAGACGGCATCAGTTAGCCAAACTAAGGCTAAAAGCTCATTTCAATTTATGTGAAATTTCCCTCTTTCTTTGTGTTCCACTGTCATCTGTCTTGAGCCAAGTTCACATGCGAACTCACTGAACCTGCTTGTTAGTGAAAGCTGCCTGGGCTGTAGCGCCCCTCAGCAGCATTGAATCGCATCAGGACATGGACTTTATTGCAATACAGTGTCGCCACTCAACCTGCAGCCACTAGCACTTGCAGAGGGGAGGGCAAAGGATGCTGACTTCTGCTGGATCCTCCTTTCTCTCTTGTGTCCGCCCCCCCCAAAACTCACCCTGAAGAGGAATCTATTGTATAATACATGTTTATTACATGACAGATGAAAGACGCTAAAAAAAAAAGAAGAAAAAAAGTGGGTTAGCCCTTAATGTTCTATAATGTATAATACTCATAGCTCCTTCATGTACTGTATTGGGTTTCAGTCATCTAAGGAGAATGGCAGTGCCTGTGTGTTTTTGAAACATGACCTTTTTTGTACAGCCACTATACCATGTGTCTGCCTTTCTGCACATGCATCCTTAAAGGATACGTTCACAGAAAAAGGAGAATTTTGTCATTATGTACTCACCGTCACGCTGGTGGAAAGTCAGGTGACGCTTTGTAGTCCACAAAATATTTCTGCAGCCCAAGTGAGGTAGATGGTGACTTGTGTTAAATTGGAAAAAAAAGAAAGAAAATTCACCTGACTCTCCATCAGCACGAGGTTGAGTAGATGAGACTGATTTTTTTTTTTTTTATTTCTAGATTGAACTTATCCTTTAAGTACTGATAGCCTGCATTGTGTGATATAAAATGATGCACAATGATTTTTCAAGGGAAAAGAAAACCTTAATAAAAGTCATCTCACAGCATCACTTCATCAGTAATGGAGGCAAAACAAACAACACAAATACAGTGACTACATGTTTGGTAGCTTTACAAATAGACAGTCTGGGTTAACATGAGTGTTTTCTGTTTTATGTGACCTGACCCTCTGTGTTTAATGGCATGCACAGGTGGAATTGTTCTCATGAATGTCACACTCAGTAATCCACAGCAGAGGAACAGGTTTGACCCGAACGGCTGGTTCTCTCCTTAATTTCTCCCTTCTGGTGACAATACAATCTGCAGCGTCTGTGTTTTTCTTCCGCCAGCACTTATTTGCATGTTGTCAGGCCAGTTTTCCTCCTGTGGGGCCTGGCACCAGAAAGCACGCACCACATTATTTCTGCAGTCTTTTTTCCTCCTTCCTCCTTCAAGGGCTTTTTTTTAATATTCCAGGAATGTCTTGCTTGTTTTTTTTTTTTGTTATTTTGTATTATCAGCTATACAGAACGTGAGCTCAGGAAGGGTGTGAGCCTGAATTAAACAGTGAGGAGGAAGGCAGTATCCTCCTCAGTATGTTCCCAGGGTGCAACATCTGCTGCAACGAGTTCTGCGGTTGCTCCGATGCTCTACGGCGGTGTTGTCTCCTTCTCCCTTCCCGGTGCTCCCGTGCCGAGGAGCTCTGGGGTCGACTCTGATTGCGTTGGTTAGCGTTTGAACTGGCTCCGTGAGTCTGTGGGCTGCCATGAAAGAGAAGACGCCCAATTAAAATGTCATCACACTCTACAATGAATAATAATACGCTGCCTGTGCAGAAATTGAATATGGTGCTCGTTGGGAGTTAATTTCTGTGTTCTCACCCTGCCGAGGTTCTCTCACTGAGCCAGTGCAGCAGACACTGATGAACAAATATGTACTGGTCCTGAATACACACAAAGGAATGAGCAGGTAATGAGGAGGCTTCTTCATACCAAACATTAGCAGCTTTATGAGTGTGGAGATGACAGATTTACGAGTGGGTGAGTGAATTACAGGTATGCATTTAAATACACTCTAAATATGGTCCATTTCGCCGCATAAGTGCATATATGTTTTAAATTAGCAGGATTATGACACCAAGCAGCGGTGGAAAACACGATTATGAGGTTCTGTACTGAGGTTTTGTCACTACATTTAAATGACAGGTAATACCTACCCTCCAAATAAAGTTAGATCCATTATCATACAGTATAATAAATAAGTATTTTGACAATTAGGGAAAGATGTTCATTTGCTGTGTTGCCAAGATAAGAAAGATTACACCATACTTCACCATTAAAAACACTGAGTTTAATTAATCGGTCCCAAAACCAAGATGTCTTTTTTTTACCTAAGGAGGTCAGTGGGCCACAAATAGTTTAGAATTAGTTGATTGCAGATTGTGAGCTGTAGTTTCCCAGGTAAACACACCGCTCTCTTCGGCTGTTGCATCTGCAGTGTGGCCACCCAGCCGGTCCGCTTTGCCGGGCCTAGAGACACTGGCAGCGAAGAGTGACCTGAAGAGGTCTGTGTGTTTACTGGGAAAACTACATCTCATAAGCCTACGTAACTACGTTGGCACGCTACACTCTGAGTTGAGCGTAGAGAATGCAACCAAGGGAAGGCAACTAATCAGAGGTGGAGTGGGGCAGGTGTTGCAACAAAACCAGTGGGATCCATAACACTGCTTGAGAACTTTTCCCTGGGGGACTTCACATACATTCTGCTGCTTATACTCATAGAAATGTTACTGCTGAAGGAGTATTTTTGTTGTTGATGCTTAATGTCAATAGTTCCTCCGTCACTGCAGTACTGGACTAACCAGATTCTGGATCATCCACATTCGATGTAGCCGTAGATCCTCCACAGCAGCCCGGACATCAGGCCGGATGCCCCTCACGCACAGCTGCATCAGCCACAACAACGTCACAAATGTCCCCGAGCGCCCAATACCTGCACTGAAACACATAAACAGACGATTGACCTTAAACCCCGTCTCCTGCTCCAGCTGATCCAGGATTAATACTGAAAGGGGGTCTTAATGTGTTTCCTGAAGTAGAAGGTGATGGACTGAAGGTCAGACCTGCAGTGCACCACAGCCGGGCCCAGACGGGGGGTAGCTTCCAAATTCTGCCGCACATGCTCGGTGAAGGCACAGAGTGATGCGTCTTTAGGGATGCCCCGATCCGGCCAGGAAGGGTAGTAGTAGTGTGTTATTATCCTGTCTGTCGGACAGTCTCTCTGAAACACAAACACTTTCCTTTAACCCAACAACAAGGACTTCTTCTATGATTGATCACTGGTACGGTCAGTGCACACAGAGGCCAACAGCAGCAGTTTAAAGTGTCCAGAGGGGATGATGGATGGGTCTTCATCTCACCTTTCTGAGGTTAATGGTGGAGACAAAATAATCTGGGCCTTGTTTACGGGTCACCGTTGTCACTTGGATCAGTCCATGATAAACTGATCCTGGATCCAGAGGCCAATACTTATCACACAGCACCTGCAAACACACAACAGAGGACAAGCTCAAACTCTGAAGGTCTTGTGACGCATTTCCTCACTTAATGTTATTACTTTCTTGCTGAGAGTTAGATGAGAAGGTCATGTGTGTGTTTTAAACAAACGAGATGGAACCTGCTACTTATTAACTGTAGAGTTGTTTGTAAGGGGTTTTTTGTTACCTTTAGACAGAACGAGGTAAATAAAAGCAAAGAACAATACAGGCTATAGTTTATTATTGGGTCTCATTATTGGGTTTTGGGCACCTGCTCAAAAGACTTAAAGCAGCTGCAGAGTCTTTTCGTTTCCGTTGATTCTGGCGTCCCCTGTGGACAAAAGCAGCGTGAGCAGTGCCGCCTGCTGTCATAAAGATTTTGATCTGGCTAGCACGGGCATTCGTTCTGGAACCGAGCGGAAGAAAGACGCGGTGTAACGAATAGGTAATGAATCTATTTGTGGCTACGTACGAATAATAACAAATCTTGTCGGCTACCTCATAAACGATTCAGTTGCTAGGTAGAAAGTGGTTATTTACATTCCTTAAACTTCGTTAAAGGATGAGTTCACCTAAAAACAATAACTCTGTCAGTTTCGTAGTGCACGACACATTTCTGGACCTTTCAGGGCAAAACATCATTGCTGGGAAAAACACTGAAAACTGAAAATCTTATCTAACTCGTGAAAGGAAATAAGCACATTTCCCCAAACGTCAGCTGGCTCCTTCAAAACAAGAACACTCCCACCAACACAGGCGCACTAAACCCCCCAATCAAATGTGCCTCTCTCACTATGTCCTTGTGTCTCAGCGCTGTCACCATGACGATTATCCTGACGTTCTGCTCCCACACCATCCTCCAGAAGTCAGCCATGGTGTTGTGCATCGGAGCCTGGGTGCAGATGAAGTCCCTCTCTGATCCTCCACCCTTGATCACACACACACACACGCACACGCACATTCATTAACAGGTGCAGGCAGGTGGAGAGACAGACAGGTGGAGCAGCAGGAACAACACGACACTGAGCTCTTACAGGCACAAAATTTGCGTTGATGTAGTCGCTGTGTGGGTTGGAGTTTTGAACCGACAGCCTCACCCGACAGTGGTCATCTGCAGCCGGGCGTGGTCAGAAAATGGAAAGCAGACACGTTAAAGTCTCACACGTCGCCACACACACACATAGTTGCTGTAATCTCTTCAAGTATGATGGGCGGTGCACTCACAGGGCAGTATGTAGGGGTATCTGTTCTTCTCTCTGTTGGCCTCCGTGTCCCCCGCCCTGGTCGAGAGGTCTTTGCCAACTTCATTTAGCTCCTTTTGAGAGAGCAAAAGACATTCTTAGCACACATGACACAACAAATATCTCTTTTCAGAAATGAGTAAATCAAAGTAAAAAGCACACCTCAAACTCCTGCTTAAAGCCTCGGCTGTTATCTGCTGCGAGCTCCTGGCAGCGAGAGCGAAACTCCTCGAGAAGTTGCGTTCTGGAGAAGGTTTGCACCCTGTGAGACATCGAAACATTTGAAGATCAGTAATGCACTAAGACAATATGGATAAGTCTTATTGTTCCCAGCAAACTATTTATGGATCCTTGTAAATGGCCACAGCTCGATATGATTTATCAGTGAGCCGCTGTGTTGCACTGGCTGGGGTGTACCTCCATTTTCAGTGACCAGGAGCACCGTGGAAGTCCTTATAAGAAGCCTTCAAATTTCAACTGAATTGAGATGTATTTTATCATGAGGACGTTCGTGCAGCATGTTAACATTTTACCCTCCACTAATATAAATGTTTTTTCTACTCCTTTCTAGCACTTTGACGTGAATCTTATGAGGAAATTCCTGTACTTCGTGCTCCGTTATTTATATGTGATATACTGGAGACTTGTACGGGTTCTGTAACCTAGTCGTCCTCTTGTGTTGTGGATGGATCAGCCAGACTTTTTTTGTGTCTCATCGTCTCATGTATAATGGAAATATAATGGTGGCTGTTGCCTTTTTTGAAGTGTACTAGTACCTCGCTGGAGCTATTGAAGCGACCTGACAAACGTTTGGTTTGCTCCTTGTTGTCGCTCCTCCTCCTCGTCACACAAACACACATACACAGTAGTGCCCATCACACACACACACACACACACACACACACACACAATCCAACCATCAGGGCAAACATCTGACAACTAATTGCACATCACGCACCTTACTGCCACCACCGCGGCTGCTTTCATTGCTGTTTTTATACTTTTTGCTTTATACATTCTGACGTTACACAGTTTTATCAGTCTTTATATTATATTTTCACTTTTCTGTTTTGGTCCACATATTTAGGGTTAGATTACAAGACATTTATAAGCACTTCACAGTTTATAGAAGCCTGTTTTAGTTTCTTCTAAATGTTTATAATGACATTACAAACACATTTATTGTGTTCACTAACTTCATGCCATTGTTAAACCCTTTACGAAGCTTTTTGGTTGCTTTATTAATATACTTTATTAAGCATTCATTAGCGGTTCACCATGCACTTTTGTACATTTCAAGTGCCACAGACAGGGCGGGGAAGTTGGAAAATACTGAGGGACAAACTAACACATTATTTGTTTTGGTCTCTTTGTGAGATTTGTTCACCTGAGCAGAAATAAAGAGCAGGGTCGGTGTAATCCTTTAAGCATATTTTCAGGGTGCTACAAGGAAACGCGTCCTTACCTCATGGCTTTCCTCGCAGTCAATCTCTTATTTAGAGTGGAAATGTAGCACAGCGTGTTGAATGGAGATTTCAGTGCTGGTGCTGTGAAAAAGACCCCAAATGCCGTCTCAAAGAGTGAACAGTCATCAGTTTAAATCGACAAATCAACAAGTGGAGAGGTGAGACGAGAACTGAGAAGTCTACCTCTCACTACCTCTCTGCCATCCCCTCCCCCTAGTTGTTAAAAAGGAGCTTTTTTTCTTCTTCCTAAAAAGAGGAATGTGACACCAGGGAAAGACCAACACATGCAAATGAGAGAAAAGATATATTATCCATGTTATGTTTGTTCCACCCCAGAAAGTTTACTGAACCAAACCAAGGAAACTATAGGTTACAATTTAACTACGCCTCTCTTCCCATGGCCTCATAATAGCACAAGTTTGTACGTAACAACCCAACACTTTACACAGGACGATTAGAAACCCACCCGACCAGAAAGAAAACCTGTTCCAACAAGTTGTCAACCCCAAAAACTAACAACACCAACAACAGCAGCAGCAGGAGGACGCGTCAGACAGTTTCAGGATTACCTTTCCAAACAGGCCTCAGCCGAATGGTTTAAATGTGCCACAGGCTGTAGACAGAGAGGACTGGACTGCACTGCTGCCACTCATCTTGAAGTTGTCTGGTTTTAATAACTCTTCCTCCCAGGCTTTATGCTCTACGACGGAGGAGGTGTAATGGGTGGAGACAGTGGGTGGAGTGAAGCACACTGAGGCTCTGGGAGGGATGTCAGTATCCGATAGCCTCACCTTTTCTGTTCAATTGTCTTCCCGAGAACAAAATGTCTTCACCGTGACTACATTTCATTATGCCAACTTGTGTTGACAACAAAATAAATACATCCAAAAATGTGCTACTACTGTAATCTGAAAAGTAACTAGTAACTAAAGTTATAATAGAAAAACTCAAGTAAAGTACCTCAAATACTACTTAAGTACAGTTCTCGAGTAAATGTTCTCAATTACAATCCATTAATGTTTTTTTAATAGGCTTGCTGATTAAGTAAATTAATTTAAAAATGTGCTACTTTGACTCCGAAGCAGCATGTAATCAGAAAAGTACATTTTAACTAAAGTTATAAAAAAATTTAATGGAGTAACAACAAGATTTGCCTCAAAAGCATGTAATTAGAAAAGTAACTTTTAACTAAAGTTATAAAACACATATAATGGAGTAAAAACAATATTTGCCTCAAAAAGTGGAAGTGCAAAGTGGCGAAAAATAGAAATACTCAAGTAAAGAACCTCAAATATTACTTAAGTACAGTTCTTGAGTAAATGTTCTCAATTACATTCCATTTTTTAAATACGCTTGCTAAATAAGTAAAATAATTTAAAAATGTGCATCTCTGAGTCCGAAGCAGCATGTGATCAGAAAAGTAACTTGTTACTAAAGTTATAAAAAAAATGTAATGGAGTAACAACAATATCCGCCTAAAAAATGTAGCAAAGTGGAAGTGTAAAGTGAAAGAATCGTATCTGAGGACAGTGTTGAGTAAACATACTCAGTTACAGTGGACCACTGATATCCTGGTGTAACTCTGCTTCTACCTGCAGTCTGAATGCGACACAAAGGTGGGAGCAGGTGACAGTACATGTGTCGCACTGCGCGTGCGCGTCCATCAGTTAAAAAAAGAAAAAAAAAGAAGCCAGCTCTGTTTCGTTTTGATAAGACTCGATGGCCGAGCCCTCCGCTGATTGGACGGCCGGAGAAAAGGGAAGTAAAACTTTGGTTGTTTTCCTGCGCACACTGGAGGAAAACACGCAGGTTGTCCGTCGACAGCGACACTTATCAAGGCCTTTTAAAGTCTCCAGGTCGGCGCGGACTGAGAGAGGAGACAGAAATGTAAAGCTTTATCTCTCCAGATGTACCGAGGAGTCGAGGACGCTAGTTTAATAGGTCAGAGGCACGCGCTTCCTGGACTGTTGGACTCGAGACATAAAGTCCGCGTGTGACTGACAGAGTTGAGACAGACAGGTGGACAGACAGACAGACAGACATGGACCATGCAGCACCGCAGGACGCACACCAGAGCAAGGTAAGAGACTTTGTGTCGGTGAGGAGCAGCAGAGCTCCATGGAGGGCACAGACTGACAGTCACGTGATCTGCCCGCCTGCTTCCTCACAGCAGATGATTCTGGGTTATAAATATCTGTTGATCGGATCCACCTTCATCACGACAGTCATGATCACAGAGGCAGCTCATGAGTATGTAACGGTGGGATGTAATCAAGTACTTTTAACCGGCTCGAGAATTACACTGTACTCGAGTAAACACCTCTGAGGCACTTTCACTTTCACGCCTCTGTAGTACATTTACTCAGGTACTGCACTCAAGTACACTTTTGAAGTACAATTTCAATTTCCTGCTACTTTATACTTACACTCCACTACATTTTTAAAGGCTAATACTGTACTTATCCCGTTACATTTATTTTATAACTTGAGTGATAAGTTATTTTTCAGGTTACATGTTGCATCTGAGCAAAAACAGTGAAACATTAATTAAGTTATCAAAAATATCAAAAATACTGATAGACTGTAACTAAGAACATTTACTCTAGTACTGTACTTATGTACTATTTTGAGCTGTAATTTACTATTTGTATTTTTTGCCACTTTACACTTCCACTTCCCTACATGTGTGAGCCAAATACTGTGCTGACTCCACTGCATTTATTTTATAACTTAAGTCACTTTTTCAGATTACACGCTGCATCTGAGCCACATTTTTAAATTATATTATTTTATCTGCAATCAATAAAAATAAAAGAAAAGGAAAAAAAAAGCTGTGATTGAAATACACACCTGGACGCCGGCCAACTAAAGCGTCACCACCACAGGAAATGAAAAAGTCTCATTTTAAGAGCACCAGGGTTCCCCTGACGCGTCAAACAGCTGAGCGCCGGCACGTGTTCGCCGAGTCGTAATGATGCACTTTATTTTACTGCACCTTCGTTCATGAGACGCCTCATATTGGGAAGTGTGAGCGAGCGTGAGGCTATTTATGGAAACACATATGACTCTCCTCTCTGTTGTTATCACGCAGGTGTTTGGTTTTTACTCTCCTGATACTCAGAGTTTACAACGAGCACATGTAAATTAGATTTCCTGTGTGTATGACTCTGTTTGAGGCCCCGGCGTATAATTTCCCAACGAAATGTTTCGGCCTTATTTGTATTATATCCAGGGGCTGCAACCTTTTTTCATTACCGATCAATCTGTCAACATATTCGATGAATTTATTAATCATTCAGTCTATAAAATGTCAGATAATAGTGAGTAACAGTGATTAATGTGCGACGCAGTGCTCCCGAGTCCAAAGTGTCATATTAATAGAGCTTGTTTTGTCTTACTAACGTCCAAAACCAGAAGACGTTCAGTTTATCATCGCGCAAGACAAAGAAAAGTAGCAAATCCTCACACTTGAGATGTTGCAAAATAACTCAAATGAATAACTGATCATCACGATATGTCACAGCTCTAATAATATCACACACTTCCTGCACCGTCACACCTCAATAACTGATTAACACGCTATTTCCTCTCCTCAGGGCGCCATGTTGCGGCACAAGGAACACGGCGATGAGTCACTCGACAAGAGGCCCGCTGACAAATCTGCGTCTCCCGCTCAGGTACAACCTTGGTTTTTTTTTTTTTAAAGGCTGTTCTGCTGGTCTGTAAAGTGCCAGAATGTCATAATGTGATGAATCGGAACATTCGTGTTGATTCAGGATGAGAAGAGGCCGATCAGAAGAGTGCGAAGTCCGTCCAGACCGAGGGCCTGGATGTCGGGCTCTTACAAACCAAAGTTAGGAGGGTGTTTCCACAAACCTCGGTAAGAGAGCGCAGCACGCGTCAATCTTCATTTTGCTCACGATGTCATAGCTGAGTTATCTGCAAAATATAGACGATGGAATGTGATGATTTCTTTCACCCTCCCTCTTCTCGCGCGATGTAACTTCCCAAGGGATGACCACCACCCGTTCTACAAGCCGAGCTTCAGCTACCAGAGGTACCACCACTTCCACCCGCGGGCTAACTTCCACCGGAGGGAACACTTTCACCCGAAACCTCACCACGTGGCGCTGAAGGAGAGGGAGCGAGAGAAGGAGAAGGAGCGCTACGAGCGGAGCAAGAGCGCCGATGGGAGCTCGCCTCCGAAACAAAGCAGCAGTAAGTTCGCGTCTGCAGCAAAACATCTGCCGGACGGATTTTTAGGAGTGCAGACGGAGATACTGACGTCGCAAGAAGTTAGAGGGAGGTTTATAAGAACTGATGTAGCCCAAACCAAAGCTTTGCTTAATTTTATTGAAAGATATTAGCTCCCCTTCCTCTTGTTTTATGTCGTCCTCCTCCTCTTCTTGCTCACACCTTCCCTGCTCCTTAATCTTTTCCAATCGCAGTAGAGTTCTTATTTGACCTCTTTGGAAGGTGATTGGTGTGTTTTTGCTAATTGAGTTTGAACAGGTGAGAAGGGAGATAGACAAATGTGGCATTTTGTGTATTTTGTGTTAAATGATGCGATTAGTTTGGCAGTCTGGAGTTTTGTTCTTGACACATGAGCTTTAAGTTTTCAGAATTGTGTGCATACTAACTGTTTTTAATGCGTATTCAGTGTCGCAAAACTGCAACACAACACCACTAACCTAAAAAATCAGACGTTATAAACTGTTCCACGTATTGTTGAGCACATTTACATACTGTGTTTTTAAATGTTGCACTTTAGGAGCTTCTCTGTGTCTCAGCGCACTTTATGAAACGACCGTTGGGTGGCAGTATCAGCAAGCAGAGGCACAAGCGCACACGCACTCACACACACACGTACATTTTCCTGACTAATCTGAATTACAAATATTTGGAGGGCATTTGCTCATCGTGGTATCTGGTGGTTGATAGGTAGTCACACTCCGGTAGCAACAAAAAAAACCCAGCGTTACGTAACGCCAGGCCACCGAGAGGCTCCTCCAGGGCTCAGAAAACACGGATCATGTCAGTGATCTTATCAAGGAAACGATATGATGTAAACTGTGCAGTTCAGTCACAGGTAGATTTATTTTTAACGCTCGAGAATTACGTCACCATTAGTCAGTGGGAAGTGAAATTCGTTACGATTGCGTCCTCCTGTTGTTTTCAACACTAACCGAAATCTGTGTTTTTGTTGATCCTCTCCCGGTGTAAAGTGGTCTGCTTGTGTTGTGTTGCGTTTTTTTCTCTTTTTTTTAACGACCGATCTGACGGCACTGTATGTTTTTTTTTTTTTTTCTTCCCTATCTTCTCTCGCACTCGGGCACTGTATGTGTGCGCACACTGCAGCACTGTGGAGGTGTGTGTTTGTGTATGTGTGAGTGTGGAACAGGTTTTTTGTGTGCCTGAGTGATGGTGCGATGATGGTGACTCATCGCTGATTTGTGTGTGTATATGAGAGAGAGAGAGAGAGAGAGAGAGCGAGCGAGAGAGAGCGAGAGAGAGAGAGAGAGAGACTCTATCTAGCAGTACATAATGAGCCATAACAAAACTAACGCTACACGTAGAACACTGCGGTACAACACAACGAGGAAGATTTACCAAATTCCTCGCAGAGTCTGTTAAGAGATTTATTGATTTTGGGCTTTGATACACACACACTTTTCATGCATCATCTAAGAGGATGAAGAGATAGAACAGCTTTAAATATCTGCGATGACGTCGATATATTCCTATAGACACGGTGAATAGAAATTGAAGCCCCCCCCCCCCCCCCACATGTATAATTAATGGGTTGCTGTCGTGTTGACCCTGTGCTTTGTCTGTTTGTTTGTTTTTTTTCCCCAGCTCCTCGAGCTTTCTTACCAAGGTCCAGCTCCAGCAGAGACAAGGACATGCAGTTCATTGTAAGTTCACACGCACACACAAAAAAAACCCTGCTGCTCTTCGCACCCCCCTTCTGGTTTTTTTTCTATTTTGTCATGAAACGGAGGAAAGAAATAGCTTAAAAGAACCAAATTTACTTCCATAATACAGTACGTGTTGAGTGTAGGGCGGCACACTCTGAATAATTGTAAGAGCTTTTGACGTTTTCATCCCAATTAGCGAATACAAACAGCTCCAGATGAAGATGATTGGGAGAAAGTGCCACTTGTGTCTGTAATAAGGACTGCAACTAATTACTGTTTTTTATTTTTTTTTATCAAGTCATCTGCCGATTTATTTATTTGCTCATGAAAACACTGGATGTGGTGTTTTTTTTTGTTTTTTTTCAATCCTCTGTTCATTAGATGGCTGCTCATAGCAGAGACCGACTCAGTTATAATTCAAACGGTCCAGGTGCTGCAGGGGAAAAAAAACAAAAAAAAAGCTGAAATCAAATGATGGCATGAATTTCTTGGCTGACCTAAACACAACAAGGAGCGGAGCGGCACATGATGAATCACCGCCGGTCACTGCTGCAGTGAAGTTAAAGCGAGGAGAGGAGGAGGAATCCAAGAATGACTTGCTTTTTTCCTTCTTCTTCTTCAGTTCTTTTTAAATGTTCTAATCAGTGTTGTGTTAATAAACGTGACTGGAGCCGGTGATAACGACTTTTTTAGATGATGCCTAAAGGTACAAGCTGAGTGATTAACAGCACTAACATGAGGCAACCGTTAAATCCTCTTAGCATGTTGGTCATTAATGTTTCTGATGATCTTTATGTCATGTCTGTGCATAGTAATGTTAAACTCATCAGTCTGATTTATTAGAAGTAAAATGACTTTAATGTGTGTGTGTGTGTGTGTGTGTGTGTGTGTGTGTGTGTGTTAGATTTATCAGATATAAAATGTAATCAGGAAACACCAATTTCTTTCCTAATAAGATTCTCTATTGATGTTATTTTAGGTTATGTTATGTTAGAAATTAAGAGATACTTTTGGGTTACCAGGCTGTGAAACATCCCTTCAGCCGTCCTTCATAACATTCATTAAAAAAATATAAACTGTTATTTTTTTTGGGGGGGAACACATCGCTTTTTAAAGCTGCTACATGGATCTTGGTATCTTTGTTGTTTTCTGGCGCCCCCTGTGGACAAAAGTGAAACAAGTAAACTTTGTTCAGGCTCTAAAACCCAAACCTCGATTCATCCTCAGAAGACCACCATAAAAATAGTTTAAATGTCATGACCAGCCCGACCTGGATAAGTCAGAGTACGACCCATTAGGCGTTAAGAATAATTACAACTATACAGTAAAAGCTAGGTGTTTTGCTGATGGTCTCGTTTGCTTATATAGCTCATATAGCGCCGTCAGTATTTAATTTGACTAATAATTGTCCAAAAATGGATGCAAACCGGGTACTTTTTTTAGCTCTGGTTTTGGTCTCCACCAGCTCCTGTGGGACGTATCTGGCTCTTCAGTTGCTCAGTGCTCCAGTATTTTTACCAGCTTGGTGCTAACTGTGTCCCTGCAGGGATTTTTTTTGGAGATGGCCAAATTCTGATGTTGCATCACATCAAAAAAAAAAATTATGGGCTGTCAAAAAAAAACAATGTGTGTAGAGCTGAGGGGAGCTGCTGGTGATAACCTTATGTGAGTGCTTCACGAGCGGTCGTATTACATTTGATCCATTGTCAATATATAAACACTGATTATAGCAATTTTGAAGATGTAAAAACCTTTGTTATATACTGTGTTTCATTGAGTTGTGTTCTTAAATTATCCCACGTTTCCATCAATGTTCAAATCCTCGGGTTAACTCAAGATAATGGTCTGTAAATCTGGTCACTTGACGTCACCCTGGTTGCTGCTGGAATAGGGAAATCAGTGAATGAGACCTAACAGGATATAACATTTTTAAATGTTACCAGTGGACAGAGTTTGACCATGGAATCCTTCGTGTGAATGTTTATTCGCCCCAAACAGCCGAATTTCTTGACTGTACATTACTCATAAGCTAGCAAGCAACAGCAGACACCTAGGCTGTCTTCTAAATTCAGGTCAGCTCTCACTAAATTCAGCACTCACCAGAGACTCCGACTCTCTCTCTTCTTGTCCCCTCTCCTCTCCATAAATCATCCCAATTTGTGTAGTTAGGTACATCTCCCCTCATTAGTGAACATTACAAGACATAAACCCCCCTGTAGATCTCTGCTGCAGTCAGGTTGATAAACAGGAGTGAAGATATGTGAGCTCTCCTCCCGTCAGTAAGGGGTTCTGGATCAGTGCAGAATCGGATGTGACTCCAGATGTTTGTTCCTCCAGAGGCTCTGGCTCTCTCCTCCTGTCCCCGCTAATGTCTTCTGTTTTATTCTGATAGAGCGACCACTTACTGCATGGATGGGTAGATAAATGTGGTGGTTCTGTGGAGCTACATGAGCTGTGAACAATTAGCAAATGATTTATGGATAATTGCTAAAGACCCTTCAAAATAAAGCTTTTGTAGACACCCCTTGCTTATCTTTATTTACCTTTTTATTATATTCATATGCAGTCAGAACAAATTGTGAAACTATAACTCTCAGTGTTACAAGGCGACATGTGGAACTTCACTTTAGTCATCTTCTGGTCATTAGCAGCTGAGTCATCATCGCTGCGTGCAACCATGTTTTTGGCCAACTGTCTGATTACCACTGTCCAACTTCTTTCTGTTTTTTTCTTTTTGCAGGTTGCTCAAAGCGACAGGAATCAAAGCAGGGAGAGAGATCACAGGGGGAGCAAAAGCAAAGAAAGAGAACGAAGCAGCAGAGACGGGGAGCTCCCTTCAACTGCGAGCCAGACGGTGGCACGAGACAGAGCCATCAAGCAGAAGAGGAGGGAGATAGACGAGGTAAAAGGAGTGTCATTACACAAACACACTTGCACCTTGGGAGCAGGATTAGTTATAAACAGACTGAGGAAGAGGGGAGATAAGAGAGGCTGGGATTAGAGCGAGAGAGAGGGAGTGACAGAGGAAAGATCGCGGAAAGTGCCGGGAGACACAAGACAAGAACAAAGATTTGTTTTCTGTAGACTAAACATTAATTTTGAAATGCTGAGCCCGAGGCGTCCTGGTGTCATTATTGTCTTCACTTTTACCGAGCCTGGAAAAGAAAGTCTTACTCGTCGTTTGACATGATTGATGGGGTTATTTTTTTGTTTTGTTTCATAATTGGGCGGAAAAACTCAAAGTGAGGTTGTTTGTCCCCGTTCACCTGCATCACAGGAGGCTCCAACACGTGCTGTAATACCGTCTTCAATGTGACAGACATCACATGAGGCTCTGCTCATCGGCTGTGTGTGTTTGTGTGTGTGTGTGTGTGTGTGTGCTTCCACCCACTGGATGGAAAAGATGGCCTCTTGCTTTCCATATCTCCATGGTTGCAGGATTATAGAGGCACTGCAAGAAAAAAAAAGAAAAGAAAAAAAAGAAGCAGGCTGGCAACAGGTAGCTGATGCAGAAATGTCCACAAACTCTGCGTACAGACACACACGATGCGTGTGAACAGTTTGCATGTTTGCGCCGATTTTGTTAATCCATTCAGCGGTAATGGGAAGCGCATGACAAGACTTCTCACTCAGCTCATTTGTCGTGCTCACTTCCTGTCCCTCCAACACTCCTTGTTTTTTGTCCATTTTCCTCCCCTCCTCTCGGTCTCTGAGCATTTCCCCTAATACAGTGGTTCTCTGTGTCTAAACAGGTGTACTATCAAGAATGTGAAATGTTTGGCCTCGTGGCGAAGATGCTGATAGCCAAGGATCAGTCCCTGGAGGGTCCCATCCAATCCTCGCTGCAGGAGAACCTCAGGGACATCGGCAAGCGCTGCGTGGAGGCCATGGAGAAATTTATCGAGGACTATGACTCAAGAGAGTCGTCTCACTAATCAGACACCCGCTCATCAAGCCTGTTTTTTTTCTAGCATCGATCCCACTGGAAGACGTGTTGGAGAGTTCAGGTGATTGAGTGTTGCTCTTTCTCCTTCTGCAATAAGCTTGTCCATTCTTGCCTTATGCTTCAACAAATTCTCCCCCCCGTGCTCGTCCTTATGACAAGCAACTCTGGTGAAAAATACAAAGGGATCGTAAACATTTGATGCTGCTTTTGATTTTGATAATGTTATGTTAATGATACAAAAATGCACTGGTTGTAATCCTTAAAGTGTCCTTATGAAGATGTATTTTGATATCTGACTGATGTTCTTACTGTCAACCACTTGCTTTGCAATTATTTAATTTGCTGCATATTAAACATCATGTTCCTTAAAATGTTTTCAGTGATTTATTCATGGCTGGATTGGAAAGACAGAATCAAGTCATAGCAGAATATACACGATGGGACACAAAGTGACGGAAGCCACACGTTGTTTAGAGTTGAAACACTTGCAAGAAGAGGAAAAAAGTGGGTATTCCGATACAACAGCGTTGCCGATACTGGCTTATCTTAGAAATATTGATATCAGTGCAAATGTCAGCTGATAAACAACAAGAGCAGCACAGAAAATGGCAAAGATATGTTTGAAGTTATTCACCAGACTGACAAGTTTATTTTCCAACCCTAAAAAGTCATGCTCTGTACAGATCATGGTCAAAGTTTTCTAAAGGACCAGTGTGTAGGATGTAATGGCATTTGGTGGTGAAGTTGCAGTTTGCAACCAACTGAATACCCCTCACCTCACCCTCCCCTATAATGTCCACTGAAAATGGAAATAAACACAAAAATCTCCCTCTAGAGGTGGTGTTTGGTTTGTCTGTTTTGGAAAGAGGACCTGCTCCGTCCAGTGAAAAACACAGTTGTGATAATCAGCATTATTAGTCAATTTCTGCCCTAAATCCTACACGTTGGACCTTTAAAGGGGCACTGTTTTATACACATGAAGTTCATTTTACTCATCACGAGGACAGCCTGATTAAAAAAAAAAAAAACCTCAGCTCCCCTTGTCTCAGCTTGGACTTGGAGACTTAAATTTGTTCCAGGAAGCTGGAGGTGTGAAGAGAAAGAGCAGTGTAAACCAAGCATGAAGGCTAAAATGAAAGATGCTACCCAGTTGCATTATGGAAATTGTAGGACCCAGTGTTTTTTGGAGCTTGACCAATGCCAGGGACGAATGGCTAGAATGTCTTTGCCTCTGCTGCCTCAATTGGGACCATTATTGGTCGATCTGAGTCTCCCATCTTGAAATGCTCAGTCACTGGAGTTCACCTTTTAATTGACAAATCTTAGGTATTCCTATGAAAATACTTGTGTTTATGTTATGACACAAATATTGGATAAAATATCAAAAACATCTATTTTTCTACCTGTTTTTAATGCCAGTATCTGTCAGGCTCTAGTTTAAAGATTGGTTAGCATTAGCTGGAAGATGACTGCCATGTCCCCAATCCATACTATAAACTATATGTGTACAGTATCTGCTATAAACTATTTGTAACAGCATACCATATTTTGCCTTAAGTATACATATAATATCAACATTCATCAGGAAATTATACAAATGTGTACCAACTAATGTCAATCAAATGGTTACTCTGGAAAACGCCAACATTTCTGGTTCTCAAAGAGAAAACAATACATGTTTTTTAGCCAGACTAGCCTTTTATACCACCACTGTGAAACGTGGTACAGATAATTATGGTCACCATGGATTCCCATCAGCCTCAGCTGTCATTTGTAAAAGTAGCTCCTCCATTTTCCTTGTGCATTGAATTGTGGGACATTTTTGCCACATTTTCCAACAAATGGCAGGAAACACGTACGTACCATTCCAAAATGTAGATGAGACGCTGTGTTAAATATAAATAAAACAGAATGTGCTCATCGTTTTTTGACATATACTCAATTGAAAACACTACAAAGACATTTCACTAGTTAATTAGCAGAAAGTGAAACATGATTGTAGAAACGATATCACTACAGAGTCTTGGGCAGACTTCGTTAAACTGTTACTGTCGGTAAACATGGGTTGTTCGCAAGTGAATGCATTCTGTTATCATTTATCTATTTTAAGTTTGACGCAGCGTCCCAACTTTTATTTGGAATCGTGGTCGTATTGTTTACTCCGGCTCACTGGCACGCCTCATGGAACTTGAGCCATTGTATTCACGTTTGTTTCCCCTTTGCCTTTCTCTCTAGGGCAAGTCCAAATGTCTCAGTAAAAAAAAGTAATGGTGACTTTACTTTCTTTGTGTCACTTCATACTGCGCAAAAAACAAAACAAAATCCAGAGATATTATTGCCTGATATGATCCAAATATAATATCAGGTTCAGAGAACATCCAACTCTTTTATACCACTGGAATCTGGAGTTCATGTCATCCCAGATACTGCAGAAAATAGGTTGTATTTGGACCACAGCACATTGAGTCCATATTTTGACCTCATATAAACAAAACGTTGTACTCTCCAGAGAATCTTTGCGATATTCAATCATAATATTTCTGGATTCTGGCCTTTTTTTTGTGCATCTACTTAGAAACAGTATAATGTATGAATCAGGGGACACAGCTGATGTATCATCAAGCTGATCTATCGGAGGAATTAACCAGAGAAGGCATAAAACTTATAGATACAACTTGCTGGTTGTTCATTGAAGTACACTTTATTTTTCAGTATGAGACAACAACAATAAATTAACATGCAAGTCTCCCTACCTCTACATCATGTTATACAAATAATTATTCTTTAGTTACAAAATATATAAATATTTAAGACCATATGTACAGAACATTTACATTACTACATCCATCATTTTATTAAGTTTATTACTATATATACATTTAAAAGGTATTGTTCTTTAATATCATCATGATTATTATTTGCATTATTATTATTATTGTTGCCATTATTATTATCATCATCATCATCATCATTATTATTATCCTTACTCTTACTTATCTATAGGTAAACTCTCAAAAAACAAAGCATGTTGCAGAAGATAAAACGGGACCATACCTGACGTTACTGTGCCTGAATGGTCAAGGAGCAGAGGGCTTGTCCAGCGCTCTGTCCTTGGTAAAGCATGGAGAGCCGGCTATGTAGAGCACAAAGTTCAACAGACTATTTGTACAAGGTGATAACGGGGCTAGCGAGCCAACACTATATTCCAGCAGCATTTGGATTCCACTGAGGTAAACAATGACATAGCTTGGAATCTAGCACGTAACTTTCACTAATCCCAACACGATTTTCAGGGTTTTTGTCCACATAGAATAAGTTTTTACTGCCCAGGGGCTTGGATCGCTGAGCCGGGACACGAACAGTCAGATCACCACAGTTTGAACCAGTTCCCCTGTTTTTCAAACTGTAGAGGAATTTTTCCGACTTCTCTCGGAAACATGGACAAGCACGGACACGCCACATACATCGTGTTATTTACCTCGACCGCGATTTATTTAGTAGTCAAATTTCATCAGTGCTTCTTCCTGGTACCATTAGAGGAGTTGATCTCATGTCATTGTAAACATTTCTGTTGTGTAAGCCAGCTGAGCTTCCTCTTATGATTAGATCATTCTGTGTAGGTGTACACAAACACTACCCGGTGTAGAGTTGTGTAAGCTAACAAGCACAAAAAATAGGCCTTTTCTCTCTTCAACCCCAACACACACTCACTTACACACCACACACACACACACACACGCGCGCACGCACACGTACACAATCTCATGCACACAAACACACTATTCGCTCTCACTGTCAACCGTCTCACTCTCACCTTCCCACTCCCTCTGTTCCACCTCTCTGCTGCTTTAACTGTCTCCTTACCTCTCTCTCATCTCTCTCTCTTTCTCTCTCATCTCTCTCTCTCTCCTGCTCATCCCTCACCATCTCTTTGCCTTAAATCTAGGAAATTATGCAGTTTTTGCTCTTCCTCCTCTGGCGGGTGTGCAGCTGGCCATGAATCGGTCCGTGCAGAGGTCCGTGATGGCCAGCTATCCCAGAGGGGCTGTAGCGATGGCGCAGCTCCTCGTTGTTTATGTAGCAAAGCTGCACAGGCCGAGGGATCGATTCACCCAGGAAATAACCGTCATCTCCCTCGGACTCGGAGGAAGAGGAGCAGCTGGAGCACCAGGGGTCAGCAGCCTCCATGTACCCGTCGCCCCAGCATGGCCCACCCAGTCCCACAGGTTGCCAGCCAGCATTCTGCAGGGTGAGATCAGAGGTGGTGCGGGGGCAGGGCCGGTGGGGCTGCTGTCTATACCCGGCTGCATCCAGGCCGAACAACTCTCGAGCAGCGTTACCGGAGGGGAAGCGATCGTAATCCTCCTGGACGCGACGGTAGGGCAGCTCTACCATTTGAGCGGGACGGTCTGCCACCAGGTGCAGGGCATTATCGGAGCGAGAGCGGCGAGAGCGTTTGTGGTGGCGGCCACTGCGATGCTGCCCATTACCGTGATTTCCACGGTGGTGCTTGCGGCGTCTGGGTTGTGGCTGCTGTGGCTGTGACACAGATTCCTGCGTGGTGATGCAACGGCGAGGCATCCGGTCACTCATGGGGGCCATCCGCAGGTTTCCACTGCTTCCCATTACGCCAACACGACCTTTGCTGTCGAAGCCCAGTGGCTGCGGGCCATCCCAGTACTGCAGCGGGTAGCCCACTCTCGGTGGAGTGTACATGTTATTATTATTGAAGGGGCGAGAGGATGACAGCGACTCTGTGCTGTGGAACTGGACTGAGGAGCTGAGGGTGCCCATGTTGCTCTTTTCAGACACATTCACCCCTGAGTCTTTGCTCAGGTCAGGCATGGAGAACCTAGAAAGATGCTCCTGGCGCTTACTGCCCCCGTCCAGAGAGTTACCTGCTAAAACCATAAATCACATGTCAGATTTTCCCATCATTTGGCATTAAATCATTACTGTGCCACATTGTATAATTTTCATCACTGTACCTGTAGCATTGGACATATTGAGGGAATCCATGGATCCACGAGGAGTCTGTTCCAGAGGGGTGAGGGGCTCATTGAAGCTCATGGCAGTGAGAGGGTTCCTCCTGGTCAGCGGAGGTCTGCCGTCTCTCTGGAATCCATGCAGGCTGATGCTCCTCTTGTCAGAGAAACCCTGGTTCTGGCTGGACATCTCATTGAAGCTCATCTGAGTGCGCAGCTTGTTGGGCCTGAACTCATCCTGGCTGTGGTGGTTCCAGTTCTCATTGAAGGAGTGGCCCCTCAGAGCAGCCATAGGGGTCCTCTTGGCGTTGCCTTGCTCCTTCCCCCAGGAATCAGGCCTCTTCACTGGGTTGGCAGGAGTCTGAGCTGGAGGATGAGCATTTGCGTTGGGATTGTAGCCCTGCCTGAGGTTACACTGAGCCAGCAAATGTATGGGTGCCGGTGTGGGAGAGGGCTCCAGCTGAGGGCCCTCATAGGCACCAGGGACGTAGGGGTCATCCCGGCTCATCCACACCTGGTTAAGGCTCGGGGCACGGCTCGGAGTGCGGCTTGGCGTGCGGTTAGGTGTCCTGCTCGGGGTCTGGCTTGATGAGAGGCTTAGGCGGTCCATCTGTACAGAGAGGGATTCACCTTCAGCAGACAGACGGTCAGGCATCGGTGGAGGAGCTGACTGGCGGGCCTCAGCATTCCGCCGCTCCTGCTCAGCATTCCTGCGCTCCTTCTTCCCAATCTTGGTGCTGTGGCGGGATTCACGGGAACGGGCGCTTTGAAAGGCCGAGTCGGAGGAGTCAGACTCATCCGGATCCTGCTGGTACAATTATTAGAGTTAATGTACATATGAATGTCCCTTTTTTTCAACAATACACATATTCAATTATGTTGTATTCATTCATTCATTCATTTCTGGCTACTGACCTGCCCAGCACTGCAGGACCGTGAGCAGAAGATCTGCCCCTGCTTTGGCAGGAAGGGACGGCCCAGCAGGGAGCGCTTGCAACGGGCACAGCAGAAACATTCCTCAGTTGCGTGCCAGTGCTGCCCATCATACGTCATCTGACCCTGGTCAATACCTTTGGTAAGATGTGAAAAAGTCAATTTTATACGATGACATACCAGAAAAAAGTTTATTAGTATATACACAAGGGATCTAGCGTCAACTTCTTCAAAATGGTAATCTCATGGCTGCGATTTCTGACACTACTGTGAAAATGTTATTCCACAAAGTGTGTGCGGCTAATGAACACAGCCCACAGTCTGATTTTACCCATTATCCAGGAGATTAAGCTCATTTTTGTCAAATATGCCTCTTAGTGCTAAGAGGATTAAGAAATACTGTAAAACAGAAGTTTTTTTTTTCCTCTCCTGAAGGAAAACATTTGTGATTTTATGACCATACATGATCACTCGATTTGTTAGATAGCACAAAGGCATTTCACCGACCCCGCTCCCCAGCTAGAGAAAGTAATCATCTTTCACAGCTCCCATATGGATACATCATGGGAGCATCCTCTGAAACACACTCTTTCACTGTTACTGGGGCTTGGCATTATAATAACCATCCACCTCTCCACAGCTGTGGCACACAAGGCTCACAGCAATGATAACACCCACACTTACAATAAATGGCTGTTAGTTTCTTTGATGCCTGTGCAGGATAGAACATGTCCATGTGTTTGTGTAACAGTTCGCACATATCAGAGGACTTAAAGCAGCAATAAAAAAAAGCCCACAGGAAATGTGTACCTATGTGTTCTCCACATGCGTCGCAGTACTCTGCGTAAAGGGACTCGAAGCAGTTGCAGCAGTGTGGCCGCCCGTCCTTCATGATATAGCGCTGGCCGCCGAGGGTGGTCTCGCACTCGTAGCAGCGGAAGTGCTTCATGTGCCAGTGCCTGCCCTCTGCTTCAGTGCATTCATCTGCAAATATGATCTGTGTGACGCAGACATTACATTAATCAGTGGGGGTAGTCTACACAGAGATTCCATTGAGTTAAATCAAGTTCACGAGTTGATGTAAAATGATCATTTTAGGTTGCCATGATGTTTGGAGCACCTCAGAGCTCCACACCCACAGCCTATTATCTTTTTCAGATTTGTTCATGCTACCCAGTGGTGGAAGTAACTTATACTTATCTGGGGTACAGATTTTAAGTACTCTTTCCACCACTGATGGACAGTGGTCACTCTATGACCCCTTCAAAATAAAGCAGTCTTCTGGCATTTGAAGGTAAGTTGTTTGCAATTCAACTAAACTGACTGATTAAAATTTAATTAGAGAAATACGTTAGAGAAAGTTATTATTTGTCAAGCAGAATCGTTTTTTTCTCTCAACTCTTATCCTATTAGTCACCTACAAGCCCTCTGATTTGTCTAAGTGGGGTATTGATCCACCAAGGAGTCACTTCAGGTTTGGAATCACTGCCTTATGTAATTTAAAGACAAGAAAAACATTGGGTTTACAATTAGTCAAGTAACACTGATAAGTTAAGCATGTGAAAGTCAAATCAGCAGTACAGAACCGTTTTTGTGTTCAAGAAAATCAAACATTTTGAGCCAAATAAAAAATCCACCTATGATGCATAAAACAGACGCCCGGACTGTTTCATTTCAATCTTCTAAAAGGAAAACAAACGTTACTCGACTTCAATTATTGAGCACACTGTGGGTTATTATTATTGCTATCTCAGGCCTCCTTGCCACACATCACTGTTAGAAAACAAGCAGACTCTGTGAGGCATGGCAAGTACACTGAGACATCTTTTCTCTCCAGACCAGCTTCAACCACATCCAAGTCTCCGAGCCATGAACCATTCAGCCATTTCCAACCCAAAGGGCTCTAGGCCCAGACAAGCGCACCTCATCACAGGCACAGCAGCGGGGTTTCAGCCTCTCGGCGTGGTGCCGGCCACAGTAGATCTTGCCATCCTGGTAGAAGTAGATGAGATCCACCAACAGTTCCTCGCACATGCCGCAGACAAAGCAATGAGGGTGCCAGCATTTTCCGTGACCCGCCCTCACAGCGAAAACCACGATGTCCCCACCGTTTATTTGACCGCCGCACTGTAGGAGAGGAGAGCAAAAGGAAGAGAGGGTAGGAAATGAAACAAAAGGAGAGGAGATGAGAGGAGTAGAGAGGGATGGAGATGAAAAGGAAAAGAAAGAGAAAGAAGAGGTAGAAAAAAGATTAATACAAACTAAAAGCTGTGGAAAGGGCGAGTGAGAAAATGGTACTTGAAATAACTATTTTCTCTTCAAGATTGAAATGTTTTCTGCTTTTTATCCGTTTCATCTATCTGATGAAACATCAAAAAGAAGCCCAGGCAGGCAAAACCAAGAAAACGATTAAATAAAACATGGGTTGAAATATACACATAGAATACAAAATATAATTTCTTCAGACAGTAAAAAGCCTCTACAGTTGTTGGATTGACCCTTGGTATCCACAATGAGTGGAAAAAAAATGGAGAAAGGAAGGAAGGAAGGCTTATTGTTGGTTTTACCTTGTCACAAATGGCCCCGTTCACATTGAGAGGGAAAGGACGGACGCTGCCTCGTCCCAAGTTGTCCTTCTTCCGTTGGTTGCTGAACAACTTGAGCTCTCGCTTCTCCTCCTCATCCAACACATTACAATAACGCACCTGAACGGAAGTCATAACAACAAAGAGACAGCATGTTAAGTTGAGTTCATCTAATATGGCACATTTCACAGAGCAAGGTGCTTAACATGTCAAATTAATTCAAACATCAGACCATTAAAAACAGCAAGAAACTGTTCATGTGTTTGAGAGATTTGGCGTTACCTCATTGTCATGTGGTGGCAACTGGTGAAGCAGTTGTTTGATGCGATATTGCTCTCCAGGGCTGTTTATATAGGGGACCTTCTCTTCAGGTAAGGAGTTATAATACTGATGCACCTGAAACAAACCACATCAAACATACAGTTCAAACACTGACCTTAGAGTGACACATCTTTCAAGCTGTTTGATGCTTATACAAAGGAATATTCTACAACCAAGGATGGAAATCATTTTCATGGCTGGAAAAACACAAATTACAAAATCTTGATGTTTTGTACATCTTTCTATGAACATTTCCCTTAAATTCAGTTTGATATTTTTGGAAACTTTGAGATCTGAATGAGAATTTAAGTGAGTTTTTTTCTGCAAAAACACTGATTTCTATGTTTTCCCACTTTGGGGAAATGAGCTGTAAACATCACTAAAATGTTATCACCTTTTAAGGATGGTGAACTTGTTTGCTTATTTAGCATTCTTGCAGAGAGGCTACGAAGCAACATTAGCATTACTTTCATGTTGTGTTTCTTACCATCCGATGAAGGTAAATTCAATATTAACTCTTCTTTTCAGCTCTGCTTTTGGTCTCCACCAGTCCTGAGCTATATAGCTGCCACTATTCTAGTTGCTAACTTTGTCTGTCTGCCATTTGATGATGGACTTGTAGTGTAAGGTAGGTTTATTAAATGACATTATAATGTCTGCGTATTGTGTTGCAGTGATGTCAACTGAGGTTAGCATGCTAACCAGCTAGCCCTGGCCTGTTCTGATCCAAAGCTCCTTTGCCAGCTGTGTAAACAATAACACTCCCCTGGTTCTCAAGTTCCAAGTCTGAAAAAGCTAGCTGCACAGCTAACTGAGATTACTTAGCGGTTGGTATGGTGATATGCTGCTCCCTATTTGTTTTGCGCATAAATTTGACAAGAGGCCAATTCTTACATATTTTATCTTTAAAGCTTAAAAATTCAAAACAATGAGCTAAAACACTCTGCTGTTGAAAGCTGCAGAGTTAAGTAATAATTCTCTGTGGATTCACCCTTTACATACAAGTTGTCATGTGATTCATTGTTAGTGTAAAAATATTGATTACAACCACATCAAGTATGATAGAGAGTTGCCAGTGGTAGCTGAGTCACTGTTTGTTCATTTTGCTGAATTAAATTAATTAAAAGTATTTTATTAATTTGAGGTAACAAACTCACTCGATTAGTCTGAAATTACTTTCAAATGCATTTATCATGGTCTTCATGCCATCAGAATCTGTTTTGTTTTTGCCCTCTACCATCGCTTCCCTTGAAAATCTGTGTGTGGGATTCAAAGTGTACGGCACGATGAGCTCTGTGCTGCTACAGACACAACCTTGAGCAGGATCAGTTTCTTTAATTTTCCAACAGCTAACATTCGCAGAGCTTAAAGGAAACCTCAGTTACTCACACCGTTATTGCAATTAGAATTCATGATGCAGTACCTTTGCGTGTGCATATTCGCAGGTGAAATAGGGGAGAACCTTGATTTTTGAAGTAAACACTTAACTGATGGAAAGCAGTCTTGTCACTTGTCTCTGCAGCACAACACCCCTCTGACATAAAGTGGTCCAGTGTTCATTGCAGTGTAAAGATCTATTTTGCTGAAGTTGTTGTGATCCAATTTACATAATCAGTGGGGATGATGGAAAGGCAGTGGTGTCTTTGAGTGCTTCCCCACAGATTCTCTGTAACCCACTCACTTGTTTATTCTACATTGTGAAGGGTGAAACTGAACCTTGTGCCAGTTCTGTAAATCAGGGTAATCTAAGGTGAGGAACTTTCCTCCAGAATCTGCCCCTTCAGATGAGGAGAGCTCGGAAGATTAGGCAACAGGTAAACTTTAAAAGCTACAAGTATATCACTGAATATTCATTCTCATGCTTAATTTTCTCTTTGTTGTCGATCAGGCTGCAAAAACACTTCAGCTGTGATACCTTCCTTAACTGCTCCATGCTCAAACATGGGAAACTAATGTGTGGCTGCAACTAATGATTGATTAATGCTGACTAATTTCTCGATTAATCAAGAAAGGATTTCTGGTCGAGTGAACACGAACACAAAGTGAGGTGGTTACATTTTTGTTATTTCTGCTTAAAAAATGCTTTGACAAATAACTGAGGTGAAATATTTTGATGCATAATTTAATGTTGATAGACAAATCGTTTCATGAGCTAATAATTTCAATAGTTTAATAGTTATTGCACTGAATAAAAACAACTGTTTAACATTACAAACCATTTATAAACAATTTATTAGGCAACTGTAATGGTTTTTAAACATCAGTTGCAACTTTATAGTGGCCATTAAACACCAGATAAAAGACAGTATTTATTAACCATTTGGTATTATAAATATCAGTTGCAACGTCTTAATAACAATGCCTAAAAAATTGGTTATAACTCCTTGTTTGTTAACATAAAAATAACAGTTACCTAAAATTGAATCAAATATTATTAATGATGGTTATTGCAAAGCGTCACCTATGAATACAGTTACAATCTGGCAGTTTTGTCAGAGACACCACAGTTTTGCAGATTTTGTCAATAGGTTGGAGAATGAAAACATTTTAAGAAGCAAGTCCTGACACAACCTTTTCATTTTCAGTTCTGATAGCTCAATGAACTGTGCTACATGAAATGCGTGTCGCTGATATAATGTTGTTTGGTGAGAAACCTAAAATAATGAGTGTGTTTAAAAAGAGGAATAAGCAGCTAAAATGGCCTTCATCCGCTGTTGGATGAGAGAGGCTGCAGCCTCTTTCAGTATCCTGTCAAGATGGCTGACTGGAGAAAATGACTGTTATCAACCCGGCTCTGTCATCTGTTAACAGTACTGTAGGAGGCCTGTTGCACCAGAGTGCTGCCCTTATTAAATAAAGACAGTTTGTTGATACTCAAAACAGTTGAGCAGGACTGTGTTTATCTTATGTCAGAACTGATGGAAAACAACGGCAGCACAGTCGATTGCATAAGCTTGGCCATGCATGCAATTAAAAGGCATTTAAACTGCAAATGAGTTCAAGCAGGGAATTGTGAAACCTGCACGCATAAACACATTGCGGCACGTTTTCAATTAGATTCATCCAAACATTCACTGACGCAAATTACTTCCATTCCTCTGGGTTTAAATTCACGGGATGCACAAAAATACAGAACAAATTGAGGCTAAGCGTAACCAAAGACTTCACTAAACGGTGAAATTACAATACGTCTACAATTCCAAAGTGACATATTTCTCTAATTAGAAAATAAATCATCAGCTTGGTTTCTATATGTGAAAGGTTATAGTCTGAATTATTTCCCACATAATCAGAAACTCTGTAAGTGCTTCTGTTGTTGATCTATAGGAGTTTGAACACTGAACTGATTAATTTCTCTCGTCTGAATTTACTAATTCTTACTAAAAGTAAGCCTGCAGGTGTCCTATAATTGCCCCAATTAGCTGAAAAACACAATGGATCCACATTATATAGTCTTACATGGTCCAATTTCAATTACAATATCACTAAAAAATAAACCCTTAACACATGTTTTCCTAATTAAATATGCCATTGACTGAGTGCAAAATACTCCTGTTTGAGAGTAACAGGAGCATTAACCTCATTGTGGTTCTTTATTTCCTTATTTACATAAACTACGTGCATATAAAATAGTCAAAACAAGTTCCTATACAAAGAAATGACAAAGACTTGCATATTTCCAAGCTTAGGGCTTTAAAAAGCATTTGAATAATGTATTTACAGATTTGAAATCTTATTGGCGACATGATGCATCAGTCATCCAGGGGCTGGCATGTTAGCCAGCAGGGCGGATATAGACGCTCCTAACTTGTCAAATGAGGGCAAATCGTAACAGGTTTCAAACAGAATATATAAAGGCTTGATTTACTTCAATATTCTTCAAACTTCAAATTCGCTCTTTGCTTCACATCTGTTCATCACTCAGTGTAATCAGCTAATCCCTCCGTGGTTCCTTTTCATGATTTTGGTTATGGCTGTCGCTCTGTCTGTCTGCAAACTTGGTTCTTACGCAGTGTCAGCTGTAGCGCTGACAGCTGAAAAATGTCTGTGCAATTATTCTTCCACGAAGAGCCTGACAGCTAAGTCTCAGTGATCTGTATGTCATCCCCTGCCCCTTCCCTCTTCCCCTCCTCCAACCCAACGAGAGTAAAACCCCATGAAGGAGATTTAAAAAACAATAACGATCCATTTTCTTGTTTTCAGATCAGTGAATTTTCCATCTCAGGATCATTAAGAAAGAGTCACAAATGCTTTATCGTCTGCATAATTAAATTCTTCTGACCGATCCGGTTCAATTTGATACAGTCTGGCTAGGCATTAGCTGATGAAGCACTGATGAGACATAAAAAAGGGGTGTGTAGCTTGAATATCTGTGACTTAAAAGGAAAGGTTTAGTGAGCTTGCATACCTGCTCAGGACTGAGGCCGGGGGGAACCCAGACGTATTCCTCCAGTGCACATCCAGAGTCATCATCAGAGGTGGAGTTCCTCTGGAAGTCGTACATCAGCTTGGTGATGGTCTTTTCCATCTCCAGAGACATGGCTGTCACAACATGCTCTTCTACACAAACCGCTTCAGTGGACACAGGTATTCCTGTAGAGTAAACCGGCAAGAAAGTGAGGAAGGAGGCAGAGTCAAGTGAAACAAGAGAGAGAAACATGAAAAATCTGAGAGACCGCAAAGTCTTGGTAGTCGTCTCATTAGTATTCCAGGCTACAGGTGTGGTGTGCAGATTTAGATTCTGCAGTGGTAAACATCATGCGCACTGGAGGAGGCTATAGGGACAAAAAAATAGTGATGGGAAACATATATTTCTTTCTCGCTCTCACATATTCACAGAAGAAAAAAAATATTAATGGTCTAGGTGTTTAAAATGCTTTCAAGGTCTATCAAGAGGGGTGCTCAAACTTTTTCCCTAAGAAGCCAACTTAAAAGTGGGCCATGTGCAGAAGCAAACATCAGGTGTTTGGTATTGTCAAGATGTATCTATACACTAATATCAGGCAAAGCAGTGGTGGAAAATAGATTTGTTGGTATCATTAATGGGATTTTACGGTTTGGAACTTCAGAGAAAATTGTGAAAAGTGACTCATCCTGCACTCATGTGCTGATATACATTTTCTTTAACTAACCACCAGCCCGGTTAAGTCCAATAAACACCTTTGCACCAGACCCTGTAGGGTACCGCTCAGCCTTGCTTTCACTCTGACCTGGTGGCCACTTCCTGATGAAAAATCCCCCTGTGGACCAAAGATATATTTTTTCCCATAGGCCGCCTTTATAAAAGAGACATCTGTGAATCGGTTGAAATGCAAACAAGGTTGGTTATGACTCTTTCTATTATGTATTTTTGATCTGGGAGGTTTTATATTTGTAAAAACTTTCCTAAAGCTGAGAAAAGCAATTTAAAACTCAAAGAAACCACCTCAGCACCGTCAACAAAGTGGCCTCCATCTTCCCATGACTGGACGAAACAACATGTCCCTACATTTGTCACAAAACATCCTGGTGGCAGTAGAGTAAAAGTCAAGTTGCCCTTCAGTTAATAGCATTAATCCTCTGGACACCATGAACGTCCATCCAATAGCAGTTGAGATATTTCACTCTGGACCGAAGTGGTAGAACGACTGACAGTCTAACATTGTCAGATCTGTGAAGCGCATTCATAAAATTATATATATGGATTAAAAAAACAGAGATGCAGCCCGACATCAGATCTCACTAACGATGCAGTCTCGAGACATCATTACCAGCAGATACCGCTGCGTCTGCATTCACTGCCTTACTTGAAAGTATGGATTAGAGATCAATTTAGTCTTCTCCTCCTCCTTCCCGTGTGAGATGGGAACAGCTGCACACATTACTGACACATGAATAATTAACAGCACTAGGTATCGCCTTCACCACTAAAGTATGAAAATGAAATGCAAACTCATTTTACAGGCAACTCGAAGATCCAGCGGGCAAGCGAGGAGAGCAAGAATGAGTTCTGTTTACATCTAATGGCTTGTTATTTTGAAAAGCTGATGAGTGGAAATATATTAGAGTCAGTTAGTTTAAAGCTGAAAGAAACAAATGTGGTTTTCTAACAATGTCAGAACCTAATCTGAAAAACCCCCATAGTGATTATTGAACTTCCTGAGGTTGCTGTAATGTAATCAGAGTATAATGTGATCAGTGTAAACACGCCAGCACCGAATAGTGAGACATCAGATGAGCTGCTTTTTTTTTCTCTGTCTGTAGGTCATGTATCAAGGTCAGAGCTGACAAAAACAACAGCGTGATGGTCAGAGAGAAACTGTGAACCTGGCCCTGACATTTCTCCTCTGAAATGATTTTCTCCCAAAACCATCAGACGGGTCCTTTCAGGCAGTTTTTAGAGAGCAACATCATTTCCCACAGAGCAGAAATCAGAGGAAAACAGAGCTTAAGCAGTGGCCAAGGAACAGCAGACATTTCCACAGACTGAGCCAGTGAGTCAGCCTCCATCCAAGCAGAGCTGAGTACTGTTTATCTCTCTAAGATGGGTGCTGCTGATTTCTTTGTGAAGAGAGATTACAGGTATGTAACCTTGAGCCTCTAGCCTGGCCTGAGGCTGTTCTTCATTAGTGTATGGAGGCTGTGTTCGAGACTGAGTGGGCCTGCTGGAAAAACCTGCAGCCTGTTGCACCAGTTAGACGTCAGTTCAAATGTGACTTATGTTGATATGACATCAGATCGGTGCGCTGAAACAAAATATAACATTTATTACATCATTTTAGTAAATATGCTTCCGGGTAGTAACATGAGAATATTGATATTAAGAGTTGGAAATTATGAATCATTTTGCTGATTTGCATTCTACTCAGGAATACTTTGACATTTTGGGATTACCCCTATTCCTCTTCTTGCCGAGGGCTACAAGCGATGATTGATACCACTCACTTACCTTGTGAGGCAGACGGATACGTGATCCTGTGATCTCGCAAATCAATCTCGCCAGACTTCAAGCTAGGCTCCTGTGGCCGAGCACACAGCGGATGAACCAACCAGCATCCTACGAGGAACTACTGACGGCCATGACTGTGGTTTGACAAGATGTGACAACCAGCAAGGGGAGCAACTGTTCGTTTGAAAGTAACGATTGCAGCTCCTCAAGAGGTTTGCGTAGCTGCTATTGCATCAGTTGTATCAGAATTGCAGAGTATATTTCATTAAAGAAGTCACTGGAGGCTGTTCTTGATGGAAGGGATGTTTTCGCTCTTCTCTTGACTGGCTTTAGTAAGAGTTTGATTTACAAACTGGCTCTGCTGGTGGCACTTCCGCTTCTGATTGATATACGGTGATTGACAGATGGTCCGTCCAATCACCTGCCAAGTACTTCTTGAAAGGGCCTGCCCTATTCCTAACAGCTTCTAGCAGCACCTTTCCAGATGGTTCTGCATGTCAAACCATCTGGCATGTCACATCTGTACATTAATTACAATGACGCAGCCAGCAGCTGGTTAGTTAAGCTTAATCATAAAGACTGGAAATATGGACAAACAGCTAGCCTGGCTCAGAACAAAATTCAACCACCAGCACCTCCAAAGCTCACTGATCAACACATTACATCTCGCTTGTTAAATCTCTACAAAAAAAGAGTTAAAATTATAAAAAGTTGTGTAATCATTTGGCCTTTGAATGGTCCTGCACCAAAGGTGACTACCAAGGAGTTCCATTAGCATAATTTCACTTAATAATTTAAGTTCAAACATTCTTAGTCATTAACTAAGTTGTATGTTTTTTCACGAGTGTCTGTTTGTCGGCAGAATAACACAAAAACTGCACATTTCCATGATACTTGGATGGAGGATGGGTCTTGGACCAGGAAAGACCCCATTAACTTTTGGAGGGATCTCAACGTTGCGAAACAGGACTTAATATAATAATAATTCATGGATCTTGATGAAAAAAAAGAGCCATATTTATGTGGCTGGTATCTATGAGTGAGTACAATTTAATGGGGACCCAAATAAAAATCTGGATTTAGCGGATTTCAATATGTTTTATTTGATATCGGATTAGGCTTGATTTAATTAAAAGGGGCCTTGGCAGAGGTATGCACTTTACTTAGTGCCATTCTCGTTAAGCTATGTTATCATATCACTGCTTTCTGACAGTCTTCAGTTCAGTCTGCTGCTGGTTCATACCAATCAGTTCAGTGCAAAATTAGATCTAAAAAAACAATGTTTTTAATGATTGTTTCTATGTCTGAACGGTGTCAGAGGAGAGAAAGACTGGGTTCAGTTTGGCTAAAACTGAGAGCTTGGGGAAACAGCTAGCTTCCTTCAAAATATAAGATCTACTCCGGCTCCACAATTGCCTCATTTACATGTTGTATCCTGTATGCTAACAAGCCAGCCACAAACTACACAAATAGCAACCGAGTTTCGTTCAGATATATGCAAGTGTACAAAGCTGGCAAATTCGCTATGACAGGACTTTGAAGAGGCTGCCCATGTCCACTGGCGCAGCTGTTGTTCATTTAGAAATGGCTCCACTCTGTATTCAAACTGCTCGTTAAGCCACAGCATCTTGTTCTCTGTGTTTACAAGTGTTAAACACAGAAGACAAAATGTGTACTTACAATGGATTTTGGGGGAGCAAGGTGGGTTATTTTCTGCTTCTGACCACAGCGATGATCTCACCCTCTAAACTCCAGGTAAATCACGTTTAATGAAGGCCTGTGACAAAAAATGTGACATTTCTAATAGGCCCTTTTCACAGGAGACGTTTTGACAAGTCGTACCATGGAAAAACCACAGGTGTAACGAATTATGTTAATGACGGCTGGGGCTGTGATATTTGTGCATGCTGGCTCTGTGACATGGCTTACCAGGGCGCCTAAATGAAATAAAGCCATGATTAATGTTGTGAGTTAGTGCAGTGGACAGTGTGCAGGAGTGAACTGCCATCTTCTCACTAAGCCAGGTTTTATATCATGTGTAATATGTGAACAATCAAGTAGCCAATTTGTTGTTGCTGCGTGGAAAAATAAGTTAGACTAATCCTCTTTCTCTCCAGCCCAGTATTATGCAAACCCTGGTGAAGCATGTGACATTCATATTGCGCGTACACATTGTTAGATGGAGGGAACGACAGCATCACTGTGTTGCACCAGTGCTTCGATTAATGGTCCCTTCACACCCCACTTATTAAGATGTACTCTCAGTCTCTACTGTGCATTCTCAAACAAAGACACAGCCTTGGTGTCAAACACTTTCAATGTAGTGAGTCGTCGTCTTTACACCCCAACTTTTGACTGAATGCACATTCAGCTGGTACAGAAGGCTGCTGATGAGTGTGTGACTTTTTGACGTAATACACACTCGACTGGTTAGTCAGAACACACTCCTCTGTTCTTCCCCAGCAACACAAGGAGAGAGGAGAAGCGAGTTGTGAACTTCTGTTTCCTGGAGGAGGCACGCTTTTCGGGTAATTCATGCTTCAGAAAGAAGCAGTGATACATTTAGAAAGAAGAAGAGTTTATCTTTCTGATTTGTTTGCTATCCTGGAAGTTAACCCATTGTTAATTGCAGCTGCATTAACATGTTTTGGTAAATACTCTCATGACTGATTATAGATAATTACAATAAATCATGTATAACAATTAGTTCCTTCCCTTTAATCCATGGTAGTATTATTTTATATGAGCTGTTTATAGAACGTTGTGCTGTGTTGATGTTAATCATTCAATTTCTAACTGTGAGATGTTGAAAAAGCCCACCAAAAGTGCCTTCAGAGATGGTTTGGTGTATCTGTGAACAGCTTTGACAGGATTAGGATCATGTAATTAACAGTGTGAAAAGGTCTACAGCAGATACAGCCAGGACCGAGAGATTGCTCGTCCTCCAATCAATACGCTTTCAACCAGATAGGAGGAACTAATCAGTGAAATCACCGGGAAGAGTTAAAGGCTTGGAGAAAAAAAAAAAAAAGCCTCTGACCTTCCGCTGAACATGTAGTCTACAATCATTACAAAAATCTGTCTGGACTTTCCCCTAGTTCTTATTCAGTATTTGACCTTTAAACCGCAATGACATCCTAATTATCATCAATTATTCCCGTGCCTTGCTGCGGCTCACATTCCCTGAATAGCTTGGAGGAAAGAATCATCTCGCGTTGATGACTTAAAGTGTCTTTTTCAAATTGTGACGGTGATCTGAGGAGGAATGATAAACTCTCTCTGCAGGGTCACTCTTTAGGCATGAATAATTGCATCAGAATTATTACAATAGAATGTGAATATTGCTGGAACTGAACAGAAACAAGTCTTCTCTGTATATTAAAATAAGTATTATCGTGCAGGGATTTTTAATTTCTCTGTCATTTGCTTTTTTCTCACTGCAGTCCACATATCTATTTCATTAAAGGTTACAATTTTACTTGTCTGTATGCCTTATTGTAGTCTATATTTGGTCTACAAAGGAAGATTTAATGTGTCTTTTGTGTCAGTGGTGAACAGAAAAAACCCTTGAATGTCAAAGTGAGAGTGGCTTTGACCCAATTAACTGTATTCAGTCTGAAGCTCCTTTAGGGTTGTTATAGGTCTTTTGTTGGCCTCCATCACCAGTGTCATGGTTGCACATTCTGCTCTAGGTAGATTTCAATTTTCTTGAGGATTGATTTCTACGTATTAGAAGTAATGCTCAGTGATTTATCCATCCCCTGAGCTGTATTGAGTTTTGACACAATACTAACGCACCAAAAGATTGATCTTCCAGATACAGCTGTATTTACAATCAATTTAGGCTTAACCACACAAGTACAGTTATTCAAATGCATATCAAAACCAGAAAAAGAGGGGAGGGGAACATTTTAACACTTTACATATTCTTTACCTAAATTACTTCTACTGTCAGTACATATGTTACAGGAACGAGGCCGGTACCATGGCAACACATCATTTCTCTTGAAAACAGCAAAATTGATGATGCAGTAAAATGTAACTGCTCTTCACAGAATCTTCCTGGATAATGCTATTCTTTTTTCTTTTTCTTTTTTTTCTTTGTATTTTCAATTCCTGTTTGTGTCTTTTTAAATTTAGGCGATGAGATGTTGATGAAGGTTCTCAGTCATCCAGGTCACGGTTATTCAAAGCGCTGTAATGTTGGCAACTGGACTTGCTTCAGTTACTTGAAGAAGACGTTTCACCTCTCATCCAAGAGTCTACTTTAGTTCTGGCAATAACATCCGTTCCATCAATTTTTAGGCCTTCCATCTCCAATACTCAACAGTATCATCGGAGTTCACATTTTCCAGCGATGCTACATACACTGATAAGACCTAATTAGGAAGCGAACGTGGGTGTATGCGTCATCGTTTCTTAAAAAAATCTCTGTTTCTGCCCGAGTTTCTGAATCTAGAGGGAGTTTTCCCTGAAGGTCTGTGTTCTGTGACCTAGAATGCCATTTAAATGTGGATGAAAAGCCAAAGATACACTGAAAAAACCACATGGGTTTAAGAAATGCGTGTGTATGTGTCAACACCGGACAGCGTCCCAAACTTCAAGAATTACGTTGCTGCTAAAATCAATGTCCACCAGTGATGATTACAGTGCGTCCTTTTAAAGGAGATGAAACATTTATTTTGTATTTAACTCATTAAGATCACCTTGCAGAGATCTGTTTTCACTCCAACATTCAACATATCCATCTGTAGATCAGTGTCCAAACAGCCACATTATATATACTTTATAAATTATACATTTCAAGCAGAGTTAATTCCTTTTTCTTTATGAGGCACGGTATATATAATCTGTCAGCCAGCAGCTTTCAGAGAATCTCACTTTGAGATAATTGTCGTCAAATTGCCGCAGTCAAAACACAGGTTTTGTTTGGGAATACAGATTTTGTAATTACTCAGCACGGATTATTACTTTCACCAGGTACAGAGGACTAGTATACGGAGGAGATATCATCCACGCTGTACCTCGGTGAGGCAGCATGCAGCTAACTGTAGGTCAGTTGGAAAAAAACTCTGCAAGTTGCCGTGGCAACCGATTGGTGTGCAAAGTCTCGAACACCACCCATTTACTACAGTGTCTGAAAAACTGTGTGATTTTATTGATTTAGCAATAAATTACAAACAGAGAGAGAACCTGATCTATGTTTTCATGTCCTTGGGAGACATGAATCTTTTAGTGTTCTTCTTCTCACACACTATGGTACAGTTATATAATGGACAACGTACTGTACGCCTGTGGGCATAGCGTGTTTTACGCATCGCAAACCCTCGCTGAATCTGATTTTTTATTTTTTCTTTCTCCATAATTTGCATCTCTTTCAGTTCAGATCCAATTAGCAGTGTCTTAATTTACACATAAATTAACTGAGATTAATCAACATCTCTGAGCCAGAGGAGAGAAGATCTTGGGTAATTGGGTAATTTTCAGAACAAAGAGAAGAGGCTTTGCGTGTAAAAATTCACAACAGCTCCGATTTCAGCAAGAGAAAAATAGTCCTGAATACATACGCTATCTGGAGACAGAAGGAGAGAGAGAGAAAGAGGGAAAAAAACATCGAGAAACAATAGATAGAGAGCTGTAGACGCAGTGTTAAGAGCATCGCTTTCCCTTTTTCACGTGTCATGCCTCACCCACCTCCCTCCTTCCTCCTCCCATCCTCATGTGCCTCTGACAGGCTCTGTGTGGGTGTGCATGAGAGAAAGAGAAGGAGAGGGAGTGATGGAGAGAAAAAGCTCTTATTTATGTAAAAGCTGACATGAGAGGAGGTGCTCGGATGAAGCACAGAGCCTGACCGAGGCTCCGTTAACTCTTCACAGTGAGAGCAAAAAAACTGTCAAAATCTACGGACTCTCTGCGATAGCAATGATACCACAAATCTGACTTTTAATCTCCTTATCTGTTATCACTATACAGTATGTCTGCAGTCAACTGGTTGGTAAATGACCAGATTCTCTCTACATTTACAGATTCTCCCTTTAGAACAGCACAAAAATGGAGAGAAAGCAGTCACGGACATTTCATATCAACAAGATCAACGAGTGCTTCAAATCCAATCATTAAATTCGACTAAACATTAGAGGCTTCAATTAAAAACACCGGTGATGAGTTTTAAATTGAACGTGCTCACTCCTGCGTCCCCCTTTCACACACAAAAGCCGAACAAAAGAGGATACTAATCATCTCAACAGGTTCTTGGTTGTCAGCTAATCTCGTTGCTGTATGTAGGCAATTATTTCACAGTAAACAAACACTGTGTGGAATTATGATTCCAACACACAGCGATTAATCATCCTTTGTCTGTTGTGGACTGCAGCAATATGGCAACAAACAACCGTGCAGGATTTTGTGAACGCTGTTAAACTATTTACTATTTGTATGAAACTGAAATCAGATGCAGCAGGTTTTAAAATCACATGTTCGCTCCTCCTCTGCTGATAATGGTGGCAATTTACCACTTCCAACAGCGTCGGCGAAGCCAGAGCACAGTGGAGAGCTTTAACAAATACATTTTTTCTACTTCCTCCTGTCTTTATGCTCCTTATGTGAAAGAAGAGGTTTAGTTTGCCTTCAGGCACCCTTTGCACAACAATTCAACAATATTCCCCTGGGAGACAAATATATAATGCACATAAAGGTCGATCATTGAGAAATTGAAATGCAAATGTGTCTGGTAAATAAAAAGCCTGAGAAAGTGGACGTTTGGTATCCCGTCACTTATTTTCCCTGTGTGTCTTTAGCCAGGCCCAATTCATTTATTCAGTTATTTAACAGACACTGCTAGACAATAAAATGATCCACAGATACCAAGAGACGAATCAAAATCCAAAACTGAGAGTTAATAAAAAAACAACCAATATAGACCGGATGATTAACAGGCTTACCTTCGCCAATATTTGTTTCTTAAAGCCACATTATGTAGAAATTGACATTTTGCCCGATTTGGCGCCCGCCACAGGAGTGCACAAACAAGTGATAGAGGGGTGGAGACACCATTCGTCCTATTACAAGAAACTGTACCGTCCAAAAGGTTATTTTAAGGTTAAAGTTACATAATGTTGCTTTAAAGTTGTTGTTCGTCTAGACGTGCTTCTCCCTATGCTCTCTCCTTCTTGTGTCACAAATATTCGTATCATTCTTCGAGCTCTTCTCATGGTGATTATCCACCTAAGCCTTACACTGCAACAAACAAAAAAACCTTGGAGTTGTCTCGAAGTGGAACAAGAGGATTTGGATGTTCATCACATTGTAGTTCTGCTTTTACAAAACAAACACGGGGCTGTTAAACCGATATGCTTCGTTTTCATCGACTGATACTGTTGATACTCCCGTTGCTGCACTGTGAAACTAATTTGCTGGCTCATCTCGTTCCTCACTTACATAATCGACTGATATAATCAATTTTTACAGGACAACAGATGGATGAAATCTGGCTTCCTTACTCTCCACCTCGATTAGTTTCCTGATGCTTTCAACTGCCTCCGCGAGTGCAGTAATGATTGGCATTTCTGGGCTGAGTGTGTGTTCTGTAACACTCCTGGACACAAACAGAAATGTGACAAATCTTGAGGTTCAAAAAAAAAGAGAAAAAGAATGATATTCCTGTTTGAATTTGATATCCTTTCACAAATAATTAAATGTGTTTTCACAGATTCACAGTGGCACAACAAAGCACCTTGTAAAGGACTGAAACAGTGACCTACTGCTCCACTAACGCTGGTGCGTGAGCGTCCGACTGGACTTACAACAGCCCAAAATGTCAACCCTTGGCCTTCTCTCCCCTCCCCTGTTGAACTCACAGCAATCTGTCATTAATAATAAAGGGTTATTAGAGGGACTCACATACTTGAAAGACTGCCTTCTCACACCCAGCCTGCCCCCTGATGATGAGGGGAATTATTACACGCAGCAGGGTGGGAGTGTGCCAGAGTAACCTTCTACACAGGATAATGGCACGGGAGTTGGTCGCCATGGAGTCAGGCTGGTTGAGTAAATACAGTCACCCTCGCCCCAACTCTGATGTGCGTCCATGTAATGAAAGCGAAAAAACTCAATAACAGCATGGCAACCGAGCAAGAGGCTCCACAGGAAATATGTTATTCTCGTTTATCTAAATGTAGGAATAGAGATGCAGGAGATGTGTCTGTGTGTGTGTGTGTGTGTGTCTGTTTGTTTGAGGAGGTTGGAAGATAGAGAAGATGTTATCGCGGAGGGGAAGGATTGGAAATCCTTTTTAAAGCGATCTTTCAAGCAACTTCGACGTCCTTCATTCCTCCATCTTGTTTCTTAATGCTCACAGAGGGGGAGGTGTGTGTGTGTGTGTGTGTGTGTGGCTGTGTGTTCAATGGCCCTCTGAGGTCTGCGTGGAAAAATCGTTATCAAGGACACTCACAGAAAGAGCCAAAACGTCGTCAGATCTGGTCTCCTGCTGGCGGCTAGAAATTAACAAGGTTCTGACTCTAACGTCAGAGCTTTACTTAACCGATCAGGTTCCGATCTGCTTGTCAATACGCCATCAAATCCAGAGTTGTGTAACCCTTTATATCAACAACAAACAGCTCTCTTGTTGCACTAATCAGCTCATAATCCAGTTATGAGGATTAAATTCTTACTGCAGCTTATTTGGATCAAGACTAACAAGAAATTAATTGAAAGGGGTTGACCCTTTAGGAATACGGCTCCACAGTTCAGCTGGCAGAACAGGCTGAGAAAAGCTCAGAGTGGGTGACAATACTTGGTGGTGATATAATTGGGAACATAGCACACACTCCAATTGGCCATCCGCATTACTCACGCCTTGTTGTCATCTGTAGCTGGAAGGACATCATTTTCATGTGCTGAAGCTGCGGATCCCAAAAGTACAGGCGAATAAACCAATAATGCTTTAATCAAACAAATTAAAGCACACAGAGACCCGGCCACACACACATGCACAGCCAATCTGCAGTTCATGTGCCTGATGTGCTAATTGCTGGAGGTGTGTTCCTGAAATCCAAAGTAGGACTCTCTTACCTACAGATGCACAAAATTTCACAAGGACCTGAAAAGCTGTAATTAAAGGGTGACACATTTCTGCTCCTCTCCCACTGTGTGTGGGATGGCCTGAAATAGAATTGCAGGGTTTCAACAGGCGTAGTGCACTCTACGCCGCTGCGCAGGCACCATCCTGAGTCTCAGCAAGAAACGGATACCATGTTCATGAGCCTCCCCATCTTTGTTGTGATTTAACATAAATGATCTGGTCTGACGGAAGGATGTGATCAGGTGAGATGATTAGGAGTGGCTGAAGAGCGCTCACATGCAAGTTTTTTTTAAACGTGGGCACACCTGTTAAAAATAGGCGATTGATATTCACTGTTGATCAGAAACTGAAAAAAATGATGGATAGTGAAAATCTCTATGTACACATTTCAAGGTAAACAACACATTTAATAGATGTGTGTCAACATATTTGATAGCCCATTATTTAATGTTAGCATTCAGCTACTACTGAGCTAACATTACCATTTGAACACATCTGCAATTTGTCCATGATGTGTGCTGATATTTGAGAGTTAATTTACGCCTTTCCTCTCGTATTGTGTAAACCATCAAACAGTAATATTTTTTCAGTTGCAGTGAAATAATGATGGCTTGTCAGATATACCACATTTGACTCCCACCATGGATATAAAATTTTATTAAAATCTGGATAAAGCAATGGGAGATGGTGTCCTATTAATTTCTATGAAAGGTGTTCAGTGGCACATGAAGCCAAGGACATCTTTGACTTCCCAGGTATAAAAGTAACTTCCAGTTTAGTGCCCAGCTACCTTGAAAAGAGATTCATTTATGCAGCTGTTCTAGGTATTCAAAATTTTAAGAGAAATTGACAGAATGACTCATTCTTATAGTAAAAGGAATCATTTCGCTTGTATCCACGGCTTTACAGCTGCCTCTTTCACATTGTAAACTTATGAGGAATATAATCTTTATGCCCGAGTATGTTCACATGGCGTTGTAATTACACTTTTTGGCCACTACAAAAAGTTGGCATCAGAGCCTGGTGCTCTTCCTGAGGGGTTACTTCCCACCCTGAGCATGACATCAGAGAAAGATGGCTGCTGTGTGAATCTGTTGTTGTTTTCTAGTGTGCCAACTTCACAAACGGGTGTAAAACAGGTGACAGCAGAAAGCAGCATGGAGGCCGAAGATGGTTATGGTGGTTACTTTTCTCATTCTTAATCAGTCTCTTTTTAACTCAACGCCTAGTGAACGGTGATCAAGCAGCGCTGGAACGGTCATGGATGGGAATGAATTTAAGTACCAAAGAACCTCAACAGGTGTCAAAGCATCGCATTGGGAAAGGGGTGAAAATGAACGTGTCCATCCGTGTGTCATGTTTCCATCACTGTCGCTCAGAGCCATTAAATACCCGCAGCCACAACAATGGGGACAAATGCTTATTGTAGTCTTTCCCCGCTCTTTATGAAGACAAATGCCAGATGTTAGTGGGTGTTAGTGCGTTATGCACAGTGTGAAAGGGGTATGAGTTTGAAATGCCAGCACACCCACATGCACAAAGTGAGGATCAGTTTTCAGACCGAGCTGATGACCTGTACGAGCAGTGCAGCTGGGCTGGCAGCAGCGCATGTTCTGCCTCGACTTCTGCTGGGGATTCACAAACTCAGGCTAATTCCTGCTGTGTGATGCCATTTACATCACTTGCCTCAGGGTGTAATCTTTAATATGGGGCCATTATTATTCCACAGAGCCTTGTGTTGAGGGGGTTACATTTGTGTGATATCAGTGCAGGCGTGTATTTATTTGTCTACGCATGTGCATGTGTGTGTGTTAATGCGCCTTTGTGAGCATGTGTGAGTGAGAACAGGAGAGAAAAGTCTGTTGCTATGCATTTTTACACGTCCTCCCACTGGTCTCTTCACATGAAACATCACAGCAGAGATGAGTTGAACACATCGAGCTGAGCCATTTTTCCTGTGATGCAACAACACTTTAGCAGTAAAAGCAATGAAAGCCTCAGCGCAGCGTTAGAGGTTGGGTATATCCCCGAGTCGTCTTGATGATGTGAGGGGAAAGGGCTTGAACCCCCATAAATTGCTTGTTGTCTCGCCAGATTGCACCATTACTTTGATGGATTTTGAGGTCAGAGCAATCGGGAAGTGCACTATCTTTTATGGATGAATCAAAGCACTACTTTATTTTGCAGTTTAACCTGTGGTGAAGTGTCACGCTATATTTGTTCTTATGTAACTTTCGAGTTACGTAATAGCTCAAATATTGGGTGCATATCTGACTGAAATTACCTCTTCCTTTCTTCCACTTCTTGTAAATAAAGTAACGTGTGGGATTTGCACAAAGAAACCAACAAACAATGTCGCCTTGTTGTTTTCATGCTTCTAACTTTCTCTAAGCCAAATGACCAAATATGTCATTGGTGTATGCACTTTAGGACAACACATAGACAAAACTACGGTTAAGGTTGGTCAGGTTTAGGCACAAAACAACTTGGTTAGGTTACAGGGAAATAATCCTTCTCTATGTCAAAATAAGGAATTGATTAAGGCCATGGGAGGGACCCTCTTCATCACTATCACAACAATAATGTCTATCTAACATCGCCATGTCGTTCTTGTTTGTAGAACATCATGATCTATGTTGTTTCAGGACCATCACTTCAACTAACAAAAGAGTGTTGAAAATCAATCCTAGAGCAAGCTGTTGTAGCTGAATGGCAACAAAAATATTTGGTTAGGTTTAGGCAACAAAAATACTTGGTCAGGAAACAAAAATACTTGGTTATGTTTAGGTAAAAAATACTTGGTTTGGTTTCGGCAATGAAAATACTTGGTTAGGTTTAGGAAAACATGTTTAGGGTTAGAATACACCCTTTTACAACATTAAACACATGTTTCAAAGGATATATTCTCCCACGTGAATATTTTTATGGCCATTCTTTTTAAGTCGCAAAGCTATAACATTACAAATATATGCTTGGTCAGTTTCAATAATGGTCCAGGAACAACACCACAGGATGATTTCAGATTGGGTCAACAGTAAACACATGGTAAAGGAGTTGTGGTTAAATTGAACCAACACTGAATTTTTTTAGGAAACAGGGAACAAACAGAAGTGTTCCGTGTAAGTATTTTGTATATTGTTGATCCATCCATCCACTTTGTATTCTCCATACAGACTTTGTCACTCCATAATAAGGTCACTTGAGATCCTCCTTTGCTCCTGTGATAATTCTGTATGAGTCGTCAGACGCTCTGTCACTTGACCACACAATACCGTTTTGAGGAACTTGCTGAAATAAGGACATAAAACTGCATATTTTAAACGTGTGCAGCTGGAACGTTATAACACTGCAGCACCAGTGCTATATGATCCTGAGAGGAACTTGACATTATATGAAAATAAACTGATTTAATTAGGGATTAATTTAAAAAAGTAATTATGTTGCTTACTTCGTTAGCGTGCATAATTACATCAGGGTTCTTATGCAACCTACAGGTACACTTATTAGTTAGGTCCAGCAATGACGATGACACATGGATAAGACAGCAGTATCCACACACCTCTGATGCAATGATTTATAAAAAGAGGCCATCTATTTACAGGGTTCGTACACATTTTTCAAGGTCAAATTCAAGCACTTTTCAAGCACTTTTAAGGGTTATTTTTAAGATTTTCCAGCACCTTATTGCTGGGGTAAAATACGTATCTACAGGAATATATAAACTCATTATTTTTTCTTCACTTTTTATCACAATTATGTACACTGTATTATGCTGTAAACATCTAAAATTATGTTTCATAATAGCAAAAACTTCAGAAATTAATTATCTAGTCTGATCCCAATTTTGTGAAAGACACAGATTTATAATGTCAAGCACTTTCAAGCACTTAAACTAAAATCCAAGCACTTTTCAGACCTTGAAAACACAACATTGAAATTCAAGTACTTTCAAGGATTTCAAGCACCCGTACGAACCCTGTATTTAGGGCTAAGTAAAGTCTGCCTTTTCTTTTCTGACATGTGAGACTGATACCAACTTGGCATGGACGTGACAGCACTGTATGAATTTCACAATCTCAGCACTCTCTCCAGAAATAATGTTATAAATCTCACTACATTTCCATAATCTCTTTTTACTGGCAGCGATCTGGCTGTAATCGTTTTTTTTTTTTTCTTTAACTAACGCAGGCGGGCCGACAAATGTGTGGATGCTACCATATGGGAAGCGTTTACAGCTCTTCATGTATGTGTAAAGTGCTGTGCATATGAAAGGGGTGTCTTTTAGTGTTAGGTCTGGAGATGAGTCGTGTGAGCTACTGCTCCTGGACTGCTTTAACGGTGCAGCCATGACGAGGTAGCATGATTAAGTATGAGTGGTAAACCGGAGAGCAGAGAAAATCTCTTCTTAAGTGTTCACTCTATCTTTTAAGAAACAGCAGATGGACCCCAGAGGTTTGAATTGGACTGAAGATTTTTTTTAAATATTGCGTCGGCACCACGAGTTCAATGCATCATTGTGCTGCAAAGAAAAAGTGGAGCAGATAGCTCAATGTGCGCTGGAAAAAATGGTGTACTCGGGAGAAAAGAAAAATCAAGAAAGATTTTGCTAGTGGAAAATCCAGCACCAACAACATCTGTTTGCCACTGAAGCCTTGGGTTTATAGAAAGACAATCCAATACTGACTATGTAGAGTTGGGTTGCAGCCCAAATTTATAAGCATGGAGAGAGTAGCCACTGAAGGCATGATTCATTTGACACCCTCCATCATTGTTGCATCCTTTTTTGGGAACCAATGCTTTTGTGCAGCGACGCAAACAATGGACATGTAGTGACTCACGCCAGAATCGTTCCAAAGAGAACAAAGAAGTATAAATTGACTGTGACAGTACAAAAGATGCAGACAATGGGATGGGACAAGTTGATCAGATCTCGATGGATCAAATCAGTGCCAGGCAAGCGTTCTGAGGGGAACAAATCAGTGTATGTATGTGACAGTTTGAAGCTGCTGCAGGTGTTCCCTGTGAACTTGTAAATCTGTGAATCACATACACCTCCATGACTGGAAGACCGGAATAGCAACCTGAGAGGAAAATCATACTGGGCAGCCACCGGTAAAAGTGTGATTGCATATAGATCAGTGGGCGCCACCATTATTTCTGATGGAGACTTTTTATCTTTTTTTACTGGCCTCTGACCTCAGTCACACAGCAATGAGATGGTGCAGAAGAGTGCCCTAAGACAAACACCGGCTTGTCTGTGAAGGATGCAGCCAGGCACAATAGATGGCCACAACAAAGCAACAAGTCCAAAAAAAGGACAATTTAGGTCTGTTTGCAGAGATGATTAGTTACTATTAGCCTAAAAGCCATTCAGCTAACAGCTAAAAGCTGTGGACCTTATCACAAAACATAATTAACTAATGAGAAAAACCTGGTGGCCATTAGCGGCGAGTCTGTGCCGCTGAAGGGCAACGACAAGATGGTGTACCTAAATGGGTTATAACGCAGCACCAGGGACGACGCCTGCTTGTGTGTGTGTATCTGTGTGAGTGTGTGTGTAAGCAGTGGGCTGAGCTGAGGTGGGATAAGAGGAGCAATTATGATACCCACTCATTTTGTGATAAGAGCTGCTTCCAAGCTGGAAGGAGAAATAAATATATTATGACTTAATAGCGGGTACATACCAGAATAAGATTTGGTGATAGAAAGACAGAAAGTGAGATGTAGGAAATGTGGAGCGACCCCAAAAAGGATAAAAGGATAACAATGGAGGTGAGGAGACGAAGGGTCCAAGGGGAGAAGTCTCTGTTCCTGACTGAACTACAAATGGAGACCAATCAGCCTTGAAGTGCAGGTTTCACATTTAACTGCAGCTTCAGTGTTGTCAATCTGTCTGCGGTAAACAACAGCAGGAGGTCTGACAGAGTTTATACTTCCACTACTTTAAAGTTACTTAGATATTCGTCAGATATTTTACCGTCGATTTACTCTCATATATGTTAAAGCTACTTAGAAATGCCAGCTATGTTTACATAGACAATATATCTTAATTACGACTGAAGATTGTTGGGTCAACTATTTACATGGGATGGGATTAATAGGGTCTGGCGTTAACAGCTAATTGAGATGCTACATCATGCCTTCCTCTTCCTCCTTGGATATTTGATCTTTTTTGGCATGTGTTTGATCAGCTCCCTATCCCGAAGATGGATATGTATCATCTACGCAGCGCAGTGTTTTTCCTCAGAAGCCGCCATCTTTGATAAGTGGAGAAACACACATCACTACACATTTATATCAAGATGGTGGGCATGCACAGAAAGAACACAGACGTAGAACAATCAGGGTATATGGTTTACATGGGACAATGTTTATTTTAATCAGTTTATAGATAACAACTATCCATTTGCAACAAGCTATTTAAACTGATGAGGTGTTATTATGGAGCA